>NC_088981.1:77689066-77794066 GCF_963932015.1 Anas acuta | reverse complement strand
GACTAAAATTTCTGTTTCTAATTGTTTCTGAGACTAAGGCTTAACTATTAAGCCTGGAAATTTCTTAAAAGAAAAAGGCAAAAACAGCTTGCCCTTTAGTATCAGTGCTTTCTTTCAACAATTATAATTGTGCACAGTAGTGACTTGTTCCGCTTCTTTATTTTGACAACATTGCTTTAAGGACTCATTATTCATAAAGTAGGAGGCAACCTTTGAAGACGATAATACGTATGCAATGTGCTCAGTTCAAGTAGCAAAAATAATACTTGAATTCAATCTTCTTTCAAGTTAGATCTGCCTCTGAGGATCGGGAATGGTACAATAGAAGTTAGAATACGTATGAACTACCTACAAAAAGACTTTTTGCAAAGCATTTTGTCTCATCTTTTCCTTGCTCTCTTTAACTCTGAGTGAACTTTTTCAGGTTACTGAAAGTGTTAGATAAGAATTTAAGCTTGATTCACTAGAATAAGCACAGAAAAGTAGTCCTCTTAGATGTATTGTCAACAAAAACAGTACACTCTTTTAGCCCTTTTACTGTTTAACCAAAGACTGTATTTTATGGCAAAGAGAGATGACCTACATGGGAATGTAAACCAGATTTTGAGAAAAAAAAAAAAAAAAAAAAAAGCCTCAGTTCTAATTTAACTTGAAAAAAATAAGGGGAAAAAATAGGAGAAAGGGAGAAAAGGGAGGAAGGAAAGAAGGAAGGAAGGAAGGAAGAAAGGAAAGAAGGAAGGAAGGAAGGAAGGAAGGAAGGAAGGAAGGAAGGAAGGAAGGAAGGAAGGAAGGAAGGAAGGAAGGAAGGAAGGAAGGAAGGAAGGAAGGAAGGAAGGATGCACAATGCAGTTGCTCACCACCTGCTGACCAAGTGACATATGGCTAGCCTGACCCCAAGCAACAGCAGCCCCTCCCCCAGCCAACTCCATTTTTATTCTTCATCGTGTTACCATATGGTATGTAATATCCCTTTGGCCAGTTTGTGTCTGCTGTCCTGGTTCTGTGCCCTGCTTTCTTCTTGTGCATCCCCAGCCTCTTTGCGAGCAGGCCAGCACAAGAAGCTGAAAAGTCCTTGGCTTTGTGTAAGCACTGCTTTGCAACAACTAAAATATCAGTGTGTTATCAGCATTACTGTCATCCTAATTCCAAAACATAGCACCATACCAGCAACTAGAAAAAAACATATTAACTCTTTCCCAGACAAAATCAGGACAGCATCATATGGCCATGCTGTCTTTATTCACATCAGATAGAATGTTCAGTTTAGTTACTTCTAATAACTTCATGTTGTGCAGCAACTTGAGGAAGATTTTGAATAAACCTCACTCTGAGGTGGGAGATAAAACTGTTAAACTTGCTTGATCAGCTTAGATAGACAGGCAGTCAAGTTGCTTAAACCAGAGGGAATCAAAAAACAAACGGATTTATTCATCTCAGTCTTGCACATATAGAGCTGCTGCACAACAGATATTTAATAACACTACACTCAGCTCTTCTCCAGTACATTAGACATACCAGCGCTGAGTCAGACTGCCCTTGAAAAGTGTTAATTGACAGAAGACTGGATCAGTCAATCTTTAAGGTCATCAAGGATAGCAGGTAGCCTATCACTTTTTAAGGTAAAATTGCATTAGTATTTGTGTTAGGTCTACCAGAGGACTCCCAATGTATTATAAAACACTGAAAAAAAAAAACAAAAACAAAACAAAACAAAAACACTAGAAAACCAAACTGTAATGTCTTTGTTAGCTTCAATTTACATTTAGTCCAAGGAATAAATGTTAGCAAAATGAAATGAGAGTTTTTATATGTCCTGACCTATTTTAGAGAAATGTATAATCTAAAAAAGATAGGCATGGCAAAATTTGTTCTGCTTATTTTTATTTATCTAATTTTGCTGGCATTTTCAGAGTACTTATAATTTAAATTTTATTTTTGTGATTTTTATGTAATCTTGAGAGAACAACTGAAAGAACTAAAGTCATCTTGTGTGAGGTCTTAATATAGAGGAAAGAAAAAAAAAACACAAATAGTTGACGAAATGGATTAACATCAGCTAATAACTTATGTCAAAGAATAAATTTGTAGAAATATTTTCTGAAGAATTTTTTTCTTTCTAACAAGTTCTTCTGGTTTTGATTTGAACGGATGGGCAAGATGAACACACACACACATACACACACACAAGTGAAAAACCTGTAATAAGTACTTTTTCCAAAAATAGCTTGCCTAAATATTTTGAGTGTAATTAAAAGTAATTTTCTATAAATTTGTACATTTAAATCATGCTAAATGTATTGCCATAGAATAATGTGTATCTTGTCTGTTACAATACAGAGAGAAGAGTAATAATAGCATCCTGAAAATGCCTATTTGAATCCCAAAAATGCATCTCAACCCAAGTTAGTAGAAACTGTTTTCTTTTTTTCAGTGAGCAGGTAGTCTTCTGATAGAATCGAACAGAAGTAGGGTATACCCTCAATGAGGCACACATTATTATAAAGGATTTTTTCCCATCATTCCCTTGGTAAAACAGGTGGACACAGTTGCTGCACCAAGGAATGGTCTGCAAGAAGATAGATGAACCAGGGTAGGGTTTGTTTAGGATGCAGAGGAATCCAGCTCTTGTTTCTCCTTGGAATGAAAACAGGAAGAAGGACAGTGAAATCAGGAATCTCATATAGGACATTAATTTTGTATTCCTCTATCCTATGCTGTAGTGCACACATCTCTAGTTACTTTAGCTGTGAGGGAAGGGAAGGGAAGGGAAGGGAAGGGAAGGGAAGGGAAGGGAAGGGAAGGGAAGGGAAGGGAAGGGAAGGGAAGGGAAGGGAAGGGAAGGGAAGGGAAGGGAAGGGAAGGGAAGGGAAGGGAAGGGAAGGGAAGGGAAGGGAAGGGAAGGGAAGGGAAGGGAAGGGAAGGGAAGGGAAGGGAAGGGAAGGGAAGGGAAGGGAAGGGAAGGGAAGGGAAGGGAAGGGAAGGGAAGGGAAGGGAAGGGAAGGGAAGGGAAGGGAAGGGAAGGGAAGGGAAGGGAAGGGAGACTTGGGGCCTGCCTGAATTCTATATCAGCTCAAGGGCACGGATTGTGTCTGTGCATAAAATAGGGTACAGGGAACAGCCTGGGAAATGAAGAGCTGGTTGCATGATGTGTCAGCTTATTCTTTATATAGCATAACATATGGCAATTTTTTTTTTATTTTTTTTTCCCACCTCCCATTCTCTGTATTGAAATTATTTTCTACAAAATGATGAGAGGCATAAATAAAATGTTCTTGGCTGTAGGCCTTCTCTATTGAAATCAGTATGTGAGGGGGAGGGTGCTATAAAAGAGTTCAATGTGTGCAAAATTAAGGCTTTATTTTCAAATTATCTTTTCCTGTACTTAGAGTATAAAATTTGGAGATTATTCAGGATGTCCTATTTTGATAATTATTCTCTTTGTTCACACTCCTATAGTACAGCAGCAACTGCATTGTACCTCTTTCCTGATATAAGCCCATATTTTATGTAAACTAATAACCTTGAAGTAAAACACAGGTTGTTCAAATCACTTTTATTATAGAGAGCATATTTAATATAATATAGAAATGTTTGCCTACCGAACTGTCTTTTATAATGGGCTGCATTGACTTTGCTGTTTTTAAACTAAATATCAACCATAAGGTAAGAGTGGGAAGGAACAGATGGAAAGATCAATTCTCAAAATGTATTGCAATCAAAATACACTCTTTAAAATTCATATCCAAATGTGTCTCTGGGAAATTATAAATGATAACTCTACACTATTTTTATAGTAATGCATCTGATACAAAATTAATATAATGATTGTGTAACAATGACAATAAAGAAATAATTCATATGTAGTATTATTTGACTTGTTGCAATCTTATAGCTGCTGCCTTAAGAAAAAAAAAAAAAAAGTCAAAAGAACGTGAAAAAGGAAGTTGTGTGTATAGGATTTACAAAGACAGAAACCAGAGCAGTTTCCAATTGCTAGTGAAATATTTCATTATCAATGTGATCATTAACACTATATGCCTTTAATCTTGTTCCCATCACACTGTAACCATGCATGAGTATTATATTGTCTCTAACTTATATTAGCTTATCTTTTGGAATAAAAATCATATAAATGTATTTATTAACAGTTCTTTCACCTCATCTTTTTTCAAATATTTACATCTCATTGTCTGCAGCTCAGAACTTGTTACCATACTTTTTGTAGTCAATGGAAAGAAATAGGCATATGCATATTCAGATTCATCCCTTTACCTGATTTATATGTGTAAACATTAAGACAACGTAGGTTGCACCCATAGTGCAACTACTTTAGTCCATTGACTGTGAAAGGGAGTCTCAAATACAAATATTTAGAAGACAGATGTCCATGTTAGATCAGATAAATCTGAACCTCTATGTCTTTATTTAAAATTCATGACAAGAAAATGGACAATTATGTGAGCCTTTGTTAAAGTGGCCAGTCTTTTCTGAGCAAGACAGACCTTTCATTTTCATGTAAAACACTTCCTAACCATGGAAACATCTATAAAGCATGGGTATTCAGAAGTGGAAATTTATACAAGAAATTTTAAGGTGTTTATCATAAAAATGGATCAAATATCTTTTGACATCACACTGCTAAACTGAGAAACAGTGTCTTTTTTATTATTATTAATATTTCTTTTTAAATTCAGTCTAAGAGACTGAATTTAAAACACTGTTTGGAATTTAAAGGTGAATATCACACTTACATTCTTCTAACCACTGGAAATAATCATCTACATTTAATATTCCATCAACTGATTGCTCCTGACAAGTTATCCATCCAACAGAGTCCATTTTTCAGTGTCCAGCAATAGCTTTGAGGAATCTTTAGTACTGTTGTCATTTAGCCTGGCAGGCAGCTCAGCACATTTGCTTACTCTTCACAGGTGGAATGGGGGATAGAATTGGAACGGTAAAAGTGCAAGAACTCATGGGCTGAAGCAAAGACAGCTTTCTAGGTAAAGAAAAAGCCATACACACAAGCAAAGCACAACAAGGAATTAATTTGTTAATTCCCATTGGCAGGAAGGGTGTTCAGCCATGTCCAGGGCACTTCATGCATAACAGTTTATCAGGAAAACAAATGACATCACTCCAAACATTCTCCCCTTTCTCTCTTTTCCCCCCTAGCTTTTATTGCTGAACATGATGCCATACAACATGGAATATTGCTTTGAACAGTTTGGGTGATCTGTCCTGGCTGTGTCGCCTGCTGGCTACTTGCACACTCCCAGCCTCCTCGCAGGCAGGACATCATGAGTACAGTCCTTGACTCTGTGTAAGTACTGCTCTGCAACAACTAAAAATATCAGTGTGTGATCACCACTATTTTAATCAAGATTTCAGAACACATCACTACACAAGCCTCTATGAAGAAAATTAACTCTATCCCTACCAAAACCATGACAAGCATGAACAATATGCTACACTGAATTTATGTATACATATATATATATATAAAGCTTGTGGTCATCTACCAAAATAACACAAAGTATTATTTTCATGATATTTGCATGCATACATAGTACAAATTAGAAAGTTTACTGAGCATAAGCTTTTTTTTTTTCTTTCCTTTAATGGATTTTTTTTATATATTTTATTTTAAATCCTATTTTACATGGATCACTTACAGAGAAGTCATGGGACTTTAACTCAGTATAAATTACAAAAAAATAGAAAGGTAGAAATTAAAAATGTGTTCCCTATTCTTCCCCTGCAGTTCAGGGAAGGTACCATATAGAAACTTGCTAGTTACCGTGAAACTGAAATATTGTATCCATGTGGTCCTGCATGAATCAGATACTGCCTCGGCTCCTGAGGGTGTGTAAAGTCGAGCACTGCTGTTAATACAGGTCTTTCTAGCTGGCACACATCTCTGCATTTTTTCTGCTACTACTTGGGAAATGCTGCTGGCAATCCTTCAGGCACCTTATGTTGTGTGTTGTGTGCACCTTACTTATCACTGACATGCTCTGTAGATGTAGGAAATTATGCGTTTCTTCTGTACTTAGCCCTATACAAAGCAACCCATGTTACAAGGTAAGATATCTGACCACTGAGATGTTTAAGTCTTTTGTATTTTAGTAATGAATAGAAAACCTGACAAGTCCTGCAATACCTTTTCTGATTAATGAAATAGATCCATTTCCAATACTTTTTTTTCTTTCAATGTTCTCAAATAAAAACACACTTCAGCAAATTCCTCACCATCTTTACTAAGCAATAGGCTTTGTTTGAAATTTATAATGATAACCTTGTAAATTAATTTTTCATTTTAATTTACAATATGCTTTTAGTTTATGCAAAGAAAAAAAGACAAGCTCCCCTGTAGTTAGTTTAACACCTGTACATTCTTGGGAATCATAATGAAACCTTGCATGATTCAACCTTTATAGAATGGTGAATTTTAATCCTGTTAGAGTGGTTCATAAATTAAAATGTCTCTTAACTTTTCTACAGTTAATGCAATTACAGATTTATTACTTCTTGCCATTCTAGGAAAAAATAAAATAAAATAAAAAATTTTATGATCCAATAGTATTTACTTTATGAAATCCTACCTCAGGAAAATAAAATCTCAGCTTAATAATATATCTATAAAACCATACACTTGCAGAAATAAAGTATCTGTTTATAAGTTTTGAATAAACAACATGCAATCAAAGTATCTTGTCATTACATCCTAGACTGACAATCCTCCTAAGGTGTTAATAAATAAGTTATAATTTAACTTTCTGTAATTGCATCTCTTTTATCACGCTTTCTGTAAAACTAATATACTTCTAGGATACCTTGCCTTTACATAGTATATTCTACTATTTGAAATTGTATCTGTTCACAGAATAGATATGCTAGTACTTCTTTTAGTTTGATATATGGATTACACCAATACTACCAAACACATAACACATCGTGAGGACTATTCCTTGATTGCTTTTCTTAAGAAATCTTTATAATCTGTTCTTTTTATTTATTTATTTTTCCCACAAGCATCCCGCTGTTATACAGTACTGGTCAAGAAAGACACACCAGTAAAATATAAATAACTGAGCGTGCTACTCACTCCCTGGGTAGGGAGGCAAACTGTAACATTGAAAGCATCAAGAAGTCATGTGATCAAGATTTTATACTGTGTGTACAATATGACCTGGTAATCCCGTTGTGGCCCAATGTTTACTGCTAACGCTTTATACAGTATAAATGAGTTGGAAATTCATGTATGAAATCGTTGGCTTCGTTTTTTATAGCTCCCTGCTTTCAGTTAATGCATTTTGTATTAGCCTTCAGTGTGAAGAAATCATGACTCCATATACCCAGGGATAAACTCCAACTTAAATTACTAGAAAACAGTATCTAGAGACTTGGATATATGCACTGAGATATCTGTTCTATTGCTTTCCCCCAGGCAAACATATTTATTCCCAGACTAGAAACAGTCTTAAAGAGTGATTTGAGACAAAAAGGTTGGAAAGTACGAGTCTCAAATACGTGAATGGCCTGATTCACTAGAGTAGTCAAGACAGAAGATTATTTCACATAAGTTTTTGATAAAAGTCCTGAAAGTGAATTGCATTGTTTTATGAGTACACCTTTGTCCTGTTACAAGCTTTAGCAAAATACAAATACCCCACTGTGAAATCAGTATTTAATATGTATGCCATGGCTATGCATCCAGTCAGAACCAGAAAGCTACTCAAGCATGTGGACACCCTCCCCAGCAACACAAAATTGGGAATTTCTCATGTTACCCAGAACTGCTTTCTCCTAGATACCTGAATATCTCTAATATCGAATAGGTATAGATATAGATACCTAATAGATATCTAATCTATAGATATCTAATATAGATACCTGAATATCTCTAATTCAGGAAAGGAAATGATCTGATTTCAAATGAGGGTGGAGTTGGAAAGACAGAAGTGGTATTTGACAATCTTAAGTAGTGGTACTTCCATTTCTTAAATTGGCAATTTTAAATTGGCAATTCATAGTTTGGTATTTAATGTATTGTATTATGTAGTTTTAGAGATCTTCAGGTTCATTATTTTTTAAGGACAATTTGAGTTTTGGTAATCTCTGTGATGCATTAATTGGAAAACAGTTTGTTGTGGTTGTGGTTGTTTTTTAATAGTTAGGAATAGTAAACTGTCATCTAAGTCTTTATAAATTGTTGTGCTCTGACTGCAGGGAGAAAATTATTTCCTGTTCTTTCCTTTTCCTGTTTTCATAACAGCTGAAATGACAGAAAGTTCCACTGAGGAAAAAATCAAAAACAAAGAACATAGTGTTGAAAAAACAGAAAGAATTTTTATTAGTTGTACAAAATGAAAAGATTTTGGTTTTGCTCTCGAGAAGAGAACTAAAAGCTGCTTTAGAGTTCTGGAAACAGAATTACTTGAAATAGAATATTCTCAAGGCACAAGAAAGGAAAAAAAATAAAATAAAATAAAAAAATAAAAAGAGTTCCTGAATAGAAATATAGCTTTGCAGTTAAGGAAAGATGTTGATGTGTACCCCTTGACAATGGGCAGACAAAAAGATTCAATTAAAAGAAATTCTGCCTACAAATAAGAAAAAAAAAATCATCCTTATGGAATGGGTATCAGGAAGTTTTATGTCTGTACAACAGAGAAGAACATTATTCACAACATCCATTGTGAATGATCAGACTGCTTTCACTGATGTATGAACTAGGCAATTCTTTTAGAGTATGAGTCAATTATATATTATTTTGCCTATGACCATAGTCCATAGATAGGACTAGTTAGCATAGTCAGTGCAATGTTTTATATAAATACCAACTGGTAATTCTTAAAAAAGCTTTGTTTCTTCTGTAAATTAACAGAAATACTGTCTCATTGACTCTGTTTTATTAGCTTAGACTTAGATATTTAGAAGTTCAATTAGATGAGATTGAGACAACTCAGACTACACATACTTAATCTTAAAAGCTATTTTTTTTAGAATACTTTGATGTAGTCTTGTTCAGATATATAGATATTTAATAGAAATTATGAAATGTGGGACAAAAAACTAAGGCAGATAATTTAATTATGTTTAGAATACATGCTCAGAGTAGGTTAGTCACGGTACCCATTGCAGCAAAAGGCAAAATCTCTAAAAATGGGAGATAAAATGCTAAATCAGATTGTCATAAAATGCACAGTGGAAAAAAAAATGTGCCTCTTTGTCAAAATAATAAAAGTTTGAATCAGAACTGATCAAATACAGAAAGATTTTTGCTAAGTGCTGAAATAGTTGGAAAAGTATTTTTTCCTTCCAAGTCCTACTTTTAACTTCCTTTGATACAAGGTGGCACAAAGTCAAGAGAGAACTTGAAACAAGCTTCACATTAATATTTGAAAAAGGGCACCCAATGTGTTTGATGTGGTGCCCTTCATGCAAATCATGTACTCTGAGAGAAATCCCAATAGGAAATACGATTCTTTCTTCTTAGCACTCGCTTTTTTTTTCTGGTTGATAATAATGAACTTTTCACACTCCCCTTGCAACCCCCCTGAGCTATACAGAAATGAAGTTATTACTCACTAGGTGTTGCCTATTTAGGTAGGACTTTTTGTTGCTTTTTTATTGATTTTTTTTTTTTGTTATTGTTGAAAGTATAATCTCTATTTAACACATATTTTGTACTTATTTTTGCCAGACTTCAGAATAATAAAACCCAGACATTATATCAAAGCATCAAAATATATGCTCTCTCCTAGGATTTTTAAGTGTGGGGATATGTCTACATCATCAAAATATCAGGATGTATAACATCATTTTTTTGACAGGGGAGAAGAGAGGATCTAGGTATAGCTAGGAGTATAAGATCTGTTACTCTGGATGGTAATATTGTTTTTCTAACATTCAAGTTACACCTTACAGAATTCTTCAGACATGACCATTTAAAGTATAGAGGTCAAACTAATTACAATCCGTCCAAAATCCAGAACAATGTAGGTAGCAGCATTGATTGCATTCCTTCCTTTTATTCTTGTTGTGCATACATCATTCCTATGTATAGAAACTAATGTATCTCCCACATTACACCACCTACATACTTACTAACACTTTCTGAAAGCACAGGAACCTCTCTCTACAATTAATTTCCAGATTACATTTTGAAAAAAAGTTACAGATCAATTGGAGAAATTGTTGAAAGTAGGCACCAAAAAATGGGTCAGTTTCTCCAATAAACCCCAAAGAAAAAGAAACCCTCAGGAGATTCACATTAAAAAAAAATAAAAAATAAGTTAAATAAAAAAAAAAAAAGATATTTTTATTACTACTAAAAAAGATTAAGATGAGAGAGGTACATTCTGAAGATGTTGGAAGTAGTTTTGTTTGTTTGTTTGTTTGTTTTTTTCTTGTTTGATTTTCAATTTCTGACAAAATAATTTTACTATAGGTTTTCAGACGTGTCTGCATGATTGTAGGCCTATGTCCTAATGGGGAGTGTCTGTTGACAGAGGAACAGAGCAGGGCACAAACAATCCAAAAGTTTTTTGGAGTGCATTGATGACATCCAAGTGCATTGATGAGCATCCAATGAGGGGAGATGCACAGCTGTACCTCAATACTTACAATAAGGGTAGGACTGGTCAAAGCGGTGGAAGTCAGAAGTAGCCTCTCCTCCTGAGACCATGAGATGGTGGAGTTCAGGATCATGAGAGGAAGAATGCTAACACTGGATTTCAGGAAAGTAGTCTTTGGTCACTTGGAGGATCTGCTTGGAAGAATCCCATAAGAGCTGAATCACCTTCCCCAACCTTAAGAACAATTTATCCAAGAATGAAGAGATACTGGTCAGTAATGGACAGATAGGGTCAGAAAAGACAACCCAACCTGGAGATGAATCTGACAGAGGATGAAAAGGGCAACAAGATGGGCTGCTACAACTAGATTAACAGCTAAAGAAAGACTAGGGAAAATATTGGCTTTCTGCTGAATGGAACAGGGGAACTGGAGAAAAAGAACTTGGAAAAGCCTGATGTAGTCAATGTTCTCTTCACCTCAGTTTTTACTGGTAGGTTTCACATTCAGGAACCTCAGGCCACTGAGACCAGTGGAAATGTTTTGAGAAAGGAAGGTTTATTCTTGATGTAAAAGTTTCATGTTAGGGCATATGTAAACAAAGGCTTTGTTTACATACTGAAGCCTTTGGGACTTTGGGGATGCACCTGTGAGTGCTGAGGTAGTTGGACAATGTTATTTTGAGGGCATTCTCAATCATTCTTAAATGGTCACGGTGATCAAGAGAGATTCAGAACTCTGGAAAGGAAGAACTCTGGAAGGACATTCCTATCTTCAAGAAGGACAAAAAGGAAAATTCAGAAAACTACAGGCCAATCAGCTTCATCTTGATCCCTAGAAAGGACATAATAATAGTCCTGGAAATAATTTCCAGAATGTAAAGGAAAGGAAGGTCGTTGGGAGTAGTCATTGTGGATTTATAAAAGGCAGAACCATACTTAACCAACCCGATAGCCTCCTCCAATGAAATTACAGTTTTTATAAATGAGGAGAGAGCAGTGAATATGGTTGATCTTGACTTTAAATGCTTTCTCCCATAACATCTTAGATGGAGGCTAATGAGCATAAATTAAAGAACAATGAGGTGAATTGAAAACTGTCTGTACTTCTGGGCTCAGATGTTATAATCAGTGGGATGAAGTCCAGTCAGGAATGCACACAGTAGTTGGTACAGGGGTTTTGCCTTGGGCAAGTTAATTTAACATATTCATTAATGGCCATGATCTTGGACAGAGTACACTCTCATTTAAGCTTGCATCTCGCATAAAACTGTCAGGAATGGTTGATAAGTCAGACGGTCATGCTCAGAGACCCCAGCAAACTAGGAACTAAGCAGAGAGGAATCTCATGGTCTTCAGCATGGAGAAATGTAGAGTTCTGTACCTGGGAAAGAACAACCATATCTACCAGTACATGATGAGAACCAACCATCTGGAAATCGGCTTGCAAAGAAGGCCCTGAGGGTTCTCATACAAGCTGACCATGACTAGGAAGACAGTGTCAACAGGTTAAGGGTGGTGAAATTTCCTCCCTGCCCCAGAGACAAACCTGAAGGACTGGGTGAAGGTCTGAGCCTCAGAGTACCAGATAGACATGGACAAACTAGAGCAAGTCCAGGGAAGATCCATGAAGATGAATAAGGGACTACTGCACTTGTCATACATAGAGAGGCTGAGAGAATTAGGACTGTTCATCCTAGAGAAGGCACGGGGAGATCTGATCAATTTATACAAATATACAGTGTGGGAAGAGTAAAGAAGATCAAGAAGCCCTTTGGAAATTGTAAGAGGCAAAGGGGACAAGCTGAAATTTAAATTTCCGTTCAAGCATAAGAAAAAAAATATAAATATATATATATATAAATATATATACTATTTATTTATTTATTTATGAGGGTGGTCAGACTCTGGAACGGCTTTCCAAAAGATGTTGTGGAATCTCCTGGAGACACTTAAAATCTTACTGGACAAAATCCTGAACAGCCTGCTGTAGCTATAGATCCTACTTTTACCAGGTGGGTTGGACTGGGTGGTCTGCAGACTTTCTTTCCCATTGCAATTATTCTGTGATTCATAATTCTGTAATATCCACAACATTCTTGGTCTGAAATCTGCATTAGATTAGATCATCCCTTTGGTTCTGCCTTAAGCTACCCTAGAATAAAATCCTCAGAAAAATATTGTTATGTTCCAAATTTGCATATAAATTTTTCTCTAACAGTGAAAAACAGATCTCTTGATAAAGCATTTCCTAGCAGTTCTTTGTTTTGCAACAGACATCAGCCAAAAGTTTTCTTCCAGAGTCCCCTTTATCTAATCTACAATCTATTATTTGGGATGACCAAAGTAAGAAAGAAAAAAAGCCTTAATCTCTCAGACTGGTGAGGGGTAGGGATGATTTTGGCTGTGAGAGTTCCCTCTTTGGTTACAACGGATGAGAACAAAACATTCAGGGGACAACAATATATGGGAAAAAAAAAATGTTTGAGTGAATAGAGGAGGAGAGGAAAGCAGTCAGATAGAAAGGAAAAAAAAAAAAAAGATCAAAGAGAGAGAGATATACAGACACTGAAATTTGAGGAAAGAAGACACAACAGAAAAAGGGTGAAAAGAAGGGTGTGTGCAGAAAGTAAGTGATTGGACCAAGAAAAACTGTCATGGGAGAGAATAAAAAAGAATCAATAAAAGCAGGTAAACTATATAGGTTAACAAGAAAGCAAAAATGCTCAGATACAAACAGGTTTTGACCCTATGTTCCTAGGTTTAACAGTAAAAATTTTATAGTTTTTAGGGAAAAATAAAGAAAAAGGAAGATGATCAAATTCATCATATGTGAAGACAAATTGTAAAACAAACAAACAAAATAAAAACAAAAATCTTAAGTCTTTTTAAATTTAAAAATAGTCCAAAGTGGATTTTTTCCACTACTTCTGCTAAATATGTCGCACTTAGTAATGTTTCAGAAAGATAAGTCAAACAATAAAAATATAATTAAAATATTGACTATATATATTATATATATATAGTTAATTATTATATATAGCTAATTATTATATATATTATATATTACATATATATAATATATACATAATATAATAATATAATTACATAATATAATACATAGCTAATTGTAGAATTATAGAACTTAGAATTAATGAATAGAATAGAATAGAATAGAATAGAATAGAATAGAATAGAATAGAATAGAATAGAATAGAATAGAATAGAATTATGAGCTGAAATAAAGTGAAATGAAGGCAAAAGTAAAGTTAAAGTTCAGTAATGTCAGTAGTCTTGTTAATTAATCTCAATGACATCTTGGTCTTGTATATTTGTTATGTGTCCTTTTGAACAAGAATACAAAATATCATATTCTTTATGTGGATGTCCTCAATGACTCTGAATTAGTTGAATCATACTTGCTTATCACTGATAGGCAAAAGTTTTATATTGTTCCTAAAGTATCACAACAATTATCTAAAATGATATCAGTTATGCTCTATGAATCAAAGTACAGCTTCTTTTTTGATGTGAGTATTCTTATCTTTTCATCATACTAATTGATTTCTTACTTTAGAACACGTTCTAAACTATACAAAGGAATTAATAATCACAAAATATGAACTGTAAAATATACTATTATATTTTTATAATAGTATTATAAAATATATTTTATATATTATTATAATTTGATTATTATATATATCAAAGACATATTATATTGTATATGCCTTTGATATATATTCTATTTTCAGTTTTCAGTATTTTCACTTCTTCATAAACTTTGAACTTCACTTTAATTTAATACCTGTAAATATTATTATATTTCCTTGTATTTTGTTTTGTCTTATAAACTTAATATTGATTTATGCAACCAATTAAATTAATCAATGTAAAAAAAATATATATATAAAATGTTGCTGTACAAACACAACAGAACTTTGTTCTCATACCTACCAGTAGTATTTAATTTATATTTTAATATTGTAAAAGTCAAAGAACTCCTAATATATTAAGACAAATGGTATTCCATTGCTTGTTTTAACCCTAATAGGAAATGCAGAACAGAAATTCAGTTTTCTGTTAAAGTAAATTTTTACATAAATAAGCATGAAAATGCTATTAAGAATAAGGGTGAGATCTTAGCCTCACTGAAAACAATGATTACAATTTCTCCTCAAGAAGGGGAGCCACCTTTAAGTTGCTGACATGCTGCAGGTTAGCAGTCTTTGAAAAGACCCAGTTAAGCAGCTTTTGGCTTCTGTTACTAAGACACAGATGCAGATCCATCAATTAACTAGGAGAGACTTGGATGTCAGAAACTGAATTTTGTTTACAGGTGTAATGAAGGCTGTGTGAAGAGGAGGAAACCCCACAGGAGGTGGGGTTTCCTCCTCCTCAATTTCCTGTTGAGGAATGTTAGTTCACTTCTTCCCCCCACCTCTTTGTTTGTTTGGTTGTTTTTTCTGGGTGTAGGAATATGTGTGTAGCTTTGTACTGCAAAGGAACTTGCCATAAGCTGAAATAACACACGTTCAAATTTTTAAATGCAGCTTTACTGAAACATTGTTAAACTAAAGAAAAGTTAACTTAAAACAAACAAACAAACAAAAACAACAACAACAAAAAAAACAAAACTAAAGTTCTGAACCCCAGTGTTTTTAATATTCAGTGCATACACACATAGCATAAGACTGGGAAAAAGGGAGTTTTCTTATCTGAAAAGGAAAACAATTTAAATTTAAAAAATATCTTTTTGAGGACAGCTCTGCTCATGTAATATTTCTTTATATAGAAAATAATATGTCAACGTTAAAGAAGTGATATAAGATTTTTATTAGAAATATATTTTTTTGAAATATATTAATGTGTAAAAAACATGCTTAATGAATGTTCATATTCCTCAGTTTGCACAATTACTAGGCTATTGCTATATTTTTTCTTGTCTCTGTTAACACATCTAATTAACCAATGCAGTGTGTATTGAGTATTACAATTAAACAAATTTAAAATTGCTTTTGAAAAACTGGAGATTAAAATGTCCTTTTTTGTGTTTATTTGCTTTAATAAAGATTGAGTACCTGAATGTTCACACATAATTAAAATAAGCAAGGCACACAGATACCAGGGATATGAGTGAACAAAATATTATTATGAAATCTCAGTCTGGAGGACAAGATGAGGAGAGAATATAAAAAGACAATTCTGTCATTTGCTCAACTGTAGAAACAAAATAAATGCATAACGTTTGCACATGCTTAAGGATGTACAGCAAATCTTAGCTTCAATCTGTGTTGGTCTGTTTGACTCTGTTTGAGATTATCATTGAAACTGAAATACAAGCATGTGAATTCTCCTTGCTCAGTTTATATAAATAATAAAAGAACCCATGGATTTTATTTTTTTTTTTAATGAAATAAAAGAAATAGTAGTAGAAATCACATTTTGAAATAAGATTTCAAAAATTCACGTTAAAAAGATTTTAAAGTTTTTAAACATGTTAAGTTTTGGACACATTCTTGTCAAAAAAAAAAAAAAAAGTGCATGCTTCCCTTCTTGTTTATTTTTCCTTTCTGTCCCCTGTGATTCCTGTGAGCTGTGGAGGAGGGCATGGAAGCAATTATCTCCATGGGGTCTGGAATGGAGTGTGTGTTTTCAAATGAAGACTATTTAGATCACTGGAAGAAGTTTTAGAAGTATTTTGTCCAAAAGCTCTTATTTTTTTTATTTTATTGAGAATTGAAAATTCTCAAGGTGAGTAAAGAAAAAAACACCTGTGCTTTAGGAAGGTATTGGTAGATTAAATTGTTTTTAAATTATTAAAAAAAAATAAATAAAAGGATCTTCATGAAGTAAGGCATACTCACATTTTTGACATACCAGCTTAAATCAGCTTCTTTTATTTTAGTAGGAAAATTGGAGGAAAGTTATTTACAGAACATCTGTCATAACTATTAGTCAGGAACAAGGAAAGAAGATATGCCTAGTTGGAGATTTTGGAGTTTAAGTGGATAAGCAGAATACTCTACATTGATTTCTTGTTGGAATTCTATATGGCTTTTCTTTTTCTGTTTTTGGTTTGTTGATTTGTTTGTTTGTTTGGTTGGTTTGGTTTGGTTTGTTTGTTTGTTTTCTGTTCACCCCTGAGCCTTGTAACGTCATTATATTCAAAGGAAAAAAAAAAAAAAAGGCTTAATTCCCTGTTTGTCTTGCAAGTAAGGACCAGGTGTGATGAAAAATTGTACATACATGTAAGTAAGAGCTACTTATTACAATATATAAATATTACAATGAACAGTGCCTTATCTGTTCTTGTTATCACTTTTCCCTCCACTGACAACCAAAGACAAGCTTTTGGATTTCCAACACCCAAATAACAACCTAAAAAGTACAGTATAAGTTAAACTATTTGTATCTGTCTCTCTTCACGTTTTCTTCTGTGGTAGGGCCAAAGCAAAACAAGAATACAATACTTATGCCTCAGAAGGAAATCAAGCTTAATTTAATTTAATTAAAGTTAAAGTACATTCACTGTGTACTGCTGAACTTGCTCAGAAAAAAAGTGAAGGTGTCTTGGCTTTCATAACTATTAAAATATTGTAATAAATGACTGAGACCCTAATAGGATTGCAATTAAAGTTTACAATTTATTAAACGAATAGAGGCAAGCAAACATGCTTTGTTTGCTGGGTGTGCCAGGAGTCTCCGCTCCACCAAAACGCACACCTATTACATCAGGCAGCTGGTTTTTATGCTCCTAGGCTAATACATATTCAACACCACTTTTGGAAAAGACAGGGTTATTATAATTAGTTTTCTGGGATCCCAACCATCCCATGGGCACATGCATATCGGTCTCTGGTGGTCCCTCTGGGGGGTTGCTCGTACTGAAGGCTCGTAGTCTTCCTTCCAGGCTTTGTCCTTCGGTCGTTCTTCAGCTTCCCCCCCTCTCCTTATTTGGTCATCTCTTAGCCAGATAGAGACCCGTGCAGCACCCCATGCAATAGTTAGCAGTTATTTTGAAACCCCTTTATTCTCTTGTCCCATGCAAAAGTCAGCAGATTTTGGAAACTCCTTTGTTCTCTTATCCCCTAGACCCGATTCTCGAGATCTACCCTTCAAACCCTCTATTGACATGAACTGCTAGACCATTCTTTTGCAAGATACAAGAACTATATACATTAACCACTCTGTTTCTCTTAGACTTGTGCTTATACAAGGGTATGTAAGACAGAAGGTCACATTTCATCATGCAGCCCTAGCATTGTTCCATATTGACATGAATCAGATGAACATATTTCACAATATCTTGAATAAAAAATGTTGAATAAAAAACAGGAATAATCTTGCAAAAAAAGAGAAGAATTGCACTTGAGAAGAGCATAAGTACTGTTCCAGTGAGCTGTAATGAATGGGAAAACAAAAAAGTTTTATAAAAGTTTTATTTTCTTTATATTGCCTGAAAGAATTCCACATCTACCAACATCTTCCAACTCAGCTCTAAGAATGAATCACTTCTTTTTCTGTGTTTGTATGCATGTGTGTGTATCTGATGGAGTTTTCTGGCTCAAGGAGAAGAGTTTTACAGAAGATCCATCCTTCTTTCCCATTTAGGATACTGAGTTCTGTATTTGTTTTTTTTTTTTTTTCCTTCTCCTTCACACCGCCTCCATATTTTGCAGCAAAAAGAATCATCTGGCCCTGAGCAGCTAAATCATACGGTATGTCAGGGAGTTCTGCCAACCTTGGCAGAAGGAGTCACATAGCTCCAGCTGGTTGCAATGGCTTCCCTTGTCCAAGAGATATTTATCAGACAAAAATAAAAGGTCTGATTACCAACTCTAAATAAACTTAAATAACAGCAATGAAATGTATGGCCATGAAAGAAGATTTCAGCAAAGTATTTCTGTTTTTCATCTGCATTTGATAATAATAATAAAAAAAAAAATAAAGGTGGGGGTGAAGGAAAGAAAAAAAAGTTGATTATTTAGAAGCCTTCTTTATGAGGCATGTTATCACAAACTTCTAAGAACATAAAATTTCTTCATCCCAGAAGATATTCTCAACAGTTTAGGGGGAAATATGTCTTTAATCTCTGAACCTAATTAACTGTGTAATTCTGGGGTGAAGTATGTGTGGAGAGTTGTGCATTGATATGTAGATAAGTATGTTTCTCTATTTTTTCCTTTTTTTAAAACAAATCTCAAGAGAAGACCAGCAACATGTTACCTCAAGCCTGGCTTGAACCCAGGGAAGACACAGACTAGTATCCTTGGAATACTTCACTAAGATGCTTAATATACTAAATAAATAAATAAGAATTAATGATTTCTCTGAATCGGACTCTAAAAATGATACCTTCCGTTTCACTGATGGATGTGTTGATACAGTTTAAGGCTCTTCTTCATTTCTTTTCATTGTTGCTGATTGAGATAATCACTTAAAACTTTCTTTTCTTTTATATTAACAGAATTTTCACCAGAACTGGTGAAAAATTTCACACAGTTCACTTTCACACATAGGCCCTTGTTTTAATAGCTATTTTTTCAAAATATATATTTTTTGCTAAGCAGCTATAGTCAAAAATATCTGACTTAGTCCTTCCTTCTGAATACCCACTGTAAACCAGCAAAGACAACAGACACCTGAGTTTCAACGTAGCAAACCACATTGTCATTCATTGTGTATTTACGAAAAGGAGGCAAATACCAATGGAGTTTGTATGGAGCTTTGGTCTGTCCCTGTTCCCATGAGGTGTCTGATGCCTGGGGCTGGGGTTGCCTTGGAGCTCCCACCTGCCCTCCTCCTGGCTGAGGCAGTTGGATGCCCCCCAGCTTGTGGTGCTGCTGTGGTGGATGCAATGGGGAGCCTCCCACCCATGCTGCATCCTGACAGTAGCCAGCTAAATAGGAATGTTATGCACATTTAAATATGTCACAGAGTTCTTCACACTAACAATTAAAAACTATTATTTTGACATGCATCAGATGAACTGAGAATTGCAATGCAAGTACCTGAGGCTTGACTTTGTACTAGAGCCTTCTGTATCTAGGAATAACAAGATCACATTTTTTGAAGAATATTTATGAATGTAATACTTCATAGTATTGGAATCTCAAGTGGTGCATTTTATTTACTGTGTACCCCACTATGGACAAGATTATTTCTTGTGTAATATAAAGCTAGTCTTTGAAGTGAGAGACTGTTTTTTTTCTTTTGTGTGTAGCTTCAAGGCACCAAAACTGCACTATACACTGTCATTGTCAGCAACTCTCCTCTTCTAAGACAGTGAAGGTTCACTAATAGTGAAATAACGTACTCTGAGAAGGAAAGGCTGCCGAAGTATCTAAACTATCTACATGGCAGGGGTCTTTAGGTGGACAGCAAAACTTGAAAATAGGACAAAATGGCTGCTACTGAAGAACACCATTAAGGTATTATAAAATGCCCTGACTTTCTGATGGGCTGTAGTGGACTCTAATCTCTCCAGTTTTCACCACACCAATTGAAAAGGATGTGATGGACCTTCCTAGGGGCATTTTAGGTTCAGAAATTTCTATAAAAGTTTAAAATATATAAACAAACAAACAAAAAAAGTATTCAAATTTCACAAAGGTATTATATTTGAAAAATAAATTTATAAAGGATTGGTTTAGCACCAAACTTCTCAATGCTGAGCTTAGCACAATAAATCCAAGCCCACAGAACAGCAACAAAAAAGCCAAAATGTGTTCAATACCTTTAGACTTACATAGATATTTTTTATATGTAATTTCAGAAAACAGAGATGTAGAGATAGCTTGAGTATCACATTGAATATCAAAACACAAGTGATTTTCCATGTTGGTGCGGAAAGCAAGAGAGTAAATCAAATCTCTGGAGGGGTAAGGAGGTAAATGAAACATAGTATTGTTGGTGTTAATGAGATTATTAACTGATGAAACATTTAATTGAACACCACACCCATATCTATGGCTTACGGGTCACAGTATGTTAACATTTTGAAAAGCATTCAGAATCTTTATAAAAATATTCTGAGGCTTGAGTCTATTTCACATGCAAAGAAGGAGATGGATTCATCACTGTCCATGAGTACTTCCAGAAGGCATACAAATTAGATGAGTGCTATTTAAAGTAGCAAACAAAGGCATAATAAACTCTACTGACTGGAAGCCAATACCATCTCCATTCACATTTTAATCTCTGACAGCAATAAAGGGTTGGCAAAATTTCTGAAGGTTCTGACTGTCCAGTGTGCTAATCACTGCATTAAGAGAGAGTGCCTTTCTGAGAGTGTCTCTCTAAATTATGTCCTAAGACAGCAAGAAGTCAGGAATTTGGTTCAGGAACCAGTTGCTAAAATTATGTGAATTGTGTTGTATAGACAGTCAACCTGATCATGACAATCCTTTTGGCCTTATAAATCTATCAGGAAATTTCTTAGCTACACTAAAGATGAAGATCTGCTTTGGTAAATATTGATGTAAATGTCATTTTCAATTAGTGACAGTCAGAAACAATTAGTAACAGGCAGAAACACGGTGCGGGGAGCTATTCAAGTAATGGCTTACCACTAATAAAGTCCTAATAACATGATTTACCATGAAACTTGTGTCCTAAATTGAAAATATGCCAGTAATGAAAGTCGCAATATATTTTTGCTACGTCTGAAAAGGTCTCTTTACTACAAGTGTGCTATCTTCATGGGCAGTTGAATGTTGCTGAGGATATTGATATCTGAACAACAGTAACATTAATTTTGTTGGATTCAGCTATGTTGGAAGTACCATTAAACCTGTTATTTTTAATAATTCATTGTGCCAGTTCAGATCATGTCTAGAAAATATGTGTACGGGGGGAAAAAAAAAAAAAAAAAAAAAAAAAAAAGATATCCTGAACCATTTTTTTTCATCTGTTTCAACATGAAGATTAATATTCTGGATGGTGCTTTTGTTATCCATAATAATTTGGTCTGTCCTAGTTAGCAGAATGATAACAGAAGTTTTTTTTGTTGTTGTTGTTTTTGTTTTTGTTTTTTTTATAATATTGAGTTGCTTAGTCCTAGACTATTTCATTCAGATGAGTCATTAAAACAAATCTCAAAATTCAGTCAGAAAATGCATCTTAGTGTTATTGTAATCAGCATTGTGCCAGATCCATCAGGGTACAGAATGTGATCAAAGCAGATGGGGTCAGAATTCATATCAGGGAAAGGTTCACAGCATTTCACAGGAATGAATGAGCTCTTTGCAGGACTGTGTTACTGCACTCATCCTTTCTGGGCAGGAACCTGTTATTTCTTAGGCAGAGATTTTTCATTGCATAACATTGAGAATACATACTGCAAAATATGAAATAAATCAATAATAAGGTAATTATGTTATCTGGAGGGCAATTTTTGTGTCTGTTTCCTTAGCAAATAGCAATAGTATGTTCGCAGTAGTATGAAGGATTAGAGAAACAAAATGTGAGTCAGAGAAAAACAAGAAGTAAATAATATTGCATGAATGAAGCAAGGGATAAGATTACCTAAATTAAAGAACAATCAGGAGACAAGGAGAATATAACAAACACCATATATGAAGGAATTAAACTGACTTGTGATTCAACAGATCATTTAAAATCCACAACTTTTTTTTTTCTTTTTTTTTCTCTTGTCATTTTCTGCTATTTTTAGGTCAAAAAGTGCTTATTTAAAAATGGGGAAAAAATAAAATGGGGACAATATAATTACATAGTGCAAGTTTTGTGGCTGCATCAGCACCCCAGGACTGCATGCAAGGCCACGAGTTTTGTTCTCTCATTGTTGTGCAGATAAGTTCTGTATTTGCCATTCCTATTTCTCATGATCATAAACTGTATTATCAAAATGCTAGTATTAAATATGCTCAATATAAGAAACTTCATTTATATTAGAAGTAAAAGCAAACTCAATAATTCAATTTGAAGACATAATTTCCAGGAAAGTAGTTTAAGTAACCAGCAGTAAGGAAAACAGTTAATAAATTTACATGCATACACAAACATCAGGAGATGGGAAGGGACCTGCAATGTTTGATTTGAAGTAAAACAAGATGGTGGTCAGGTGCAGGGTAATGCCTTTCAGGAGAAACCTAATAGTTAAAATACCAACAGGCTCCCAAATTCTTTCAGGTGCCTGCAGCAAATGATGTATTGATTTTACTGTTAAACTGCACAGCTGTAACCAACACATTAGACATGGAAGATAAAAGCAATGACTAAAAGCACCTTATTTCATCTGTCACACCTGAGGCTCTGCCTTCTTCAGACCTTTAGTGTATTAGCACAGAAAATCAATTAGGTAAAGAGCTAAACAAATGAAGGGAGAAAAAAAAAAAAAAAAAAAAAAAAAAAAGCTTCGTTCACAAAGAGTCAGTGATGTCAGCAAGCCCTGAAGATTTCAGCGAAGTGTGAGATATCTCCAAACAAACCACAAAAACTTCTCTGAGCTTTTAAAAAGGTGATTAAGTACTGCTTGGATACACCAATAAGTATCTGCACAGGTCTAGCAGGTGAACAGTATTCATAAACACAATGTTTCTTTTCACTGAAAGGAAAATGTGAAAATGTATTTCTCACTCTGAGTTATTCTGAATGTCCAATTATGGTTATCATAACTTCTTTCAGTGCTGAAAGATGAATCAGTTACATCCAGAAGTCAAGTTTTTCTGAGCTTGATGTGCTTTGCGTACTACAGAGTACTGACACCTAATACTTTATAACATCACTGAAGCCTAATGCTATGACAAATTATATCTCATTCCTATTTTGATTAAATGAAGTAAAACATCTCTAAACAAAAGATGCAGTAAGATTTTCAGTTGTCACCATGTATTCATTCATACACAGGGCAAAGCTGATCACAAATGTTTCATTCATTGATTCACAGTGAATGATAGTCCTCAGTGACACGTTGGAAATACAGGAGTGAGATTTATAAATGAAACAGGTCTCGGAAGATCTGGATGCACTTGTGGAAACACAGGCAAATACACACTTTACTTTAATTTTTCATCTGTAACATAGGGGATTTCAGTCCTTTGTTCTGCTCTCCTCTGTCCACTGAGGTTATAACTCACTGAAGCTAAGCACTGAAGGTAAGCACTGTAGAGCTTAGTGATATGGTTTAGTGGAGGACTGGTTAGTGTTAGGTCAGAGGTTGGACTAGGTGATCGTGGAGGTCTCTTCCAACCTAGACAATTCTGTGGTTATATAATCTTTAAATACAGCATTATATAAATATAAGTGAGTTACAATGCCAGTAACTCAGAAGACTGATTTGTAATTTCTAGTGAAGGACTACAAGCCTTAAATAAATAAATATTTTTAAAATACATATATCTGTGTAAACAAAAGTTCTAAATAAATTTCAAATTTAGAATTCTATAGAGGTCCCCTTATTCTGCTGATTCACTTCTAAAAGATGTTCCCTTTACATAGATGCACATTTCAAGGTAATCTCTGCATAGATGTGCAGATCTTTTCACCTGTGACAGCTGGTAAACATAACTTTGGGGTGGGGTATGGTGAGTGGGGCAGGGAATGTTCTTTTTGCAAAGATTCTTTATGAAAAACTGAATACTGAAACCCAAATCTTCACACATTTCAGTAGTGCCACCTAGTGGAAAGACTCCTCACCTGCCTGCTTGCCCCAGCACCCCTGAAAAAAGGAGACAGTACCTTCACCTAACACTAACCGTAGGTAAGGGTTTTGCTTATACCCTGGATAGAAGTTTTAAAAGGTGGTTTTGAGTGCCCAAGGTGCCTGTTATTACATTTCTCCAGAAAACTACCAGCTACTGTAGACAGCGAAAAACTTCCAGCCTGAGACACTCCACCTGGAATCTGAGCACTGTGCTTTGAAAGAGTTGAAATTATTTTCCATGACTCTTTTACGATCTCAAAATTACAACAGAGATTTTTCACATATCACAAGACTGAAAAATGTAAATTCAGGACAAACTGACAAGCAATAAGTTTCAAAATTATAGAAAGATGTTGAAACATTACCACGAAACAATTATAATTCTTAAATATATATTTTTTTCCCATTTTTTCATATATTTTCAGAGAGAAGAAAAATTAAGCCCTGTGTTTTATGAAAGAAACAGACAAGGTGGCACTAATTTTGAAAATAAGTATCATACGCACTTTTATTTCTAGATTCAGTTTTGTTGCTGTTGTTATTTTTTTGTTTGCTTGTTTGTATCCCTTTTTCCTGTTTTATCCCTTTCTCCTGTTGTTATTCAAAATAGGTCTCCCTCCAACCCTGATGAGGTAGCAGCATTAAACAACAGTCAGCCAGCCAGGCTGGCAGCAGTCTTGTGGCCTAATTTTTTTTATTTTTTTTTAAATTGGTTGGAAAAAGAAGTGCTGAGGTACTAACAGGCCAACTCCTGTTCTTATCCCTGCCATCCGAGTGGTTTCAAAGAGTGTTTATCACTATGGTGATAGGTGTTTTATATATATAAATATATATATAAACATATCTGGGTGTTTATACATATATAACCTACATATCTGGTCAGTAATGTTTTCTTCATCTCCAAGGGTCAGATTCAACCTTATAGGTCTCAGCTTTAATCCACCAGCACAAAATAAATAAATAAATAAATAAATAAATAAATAAATAAAATAAAATAAAATAATAAAAAGAAATCTCGTCTCTAACGCTGTTTGAATTGTAGAAGGACAGATACTGTCACTGTAAGCATATAGATATACATATAGTTATAAACATATCCTCTGAAGGCTGAAGATTATACCATGCCCTCCTGAACAGCCATATTAGGAACTAAACAGCTGAAGAGTCATTGCTGAAAAAGACTATGTTGTGGCATGAGAAGTAGGAGATAACACTTAGAAACTGAAATATTGGAGTTTTGTACTGCAGAGTATACATCAGAAAAAGGAAAAAATGAATCATAAACAGTTGTGTGTCAGAAATGATGCTTTAATAGGTGTCAGCTTGTAGCAAACTTCCTTCTTAAAAACTTTGAGTTATACTCCGATCACAAATCTGGCTGAATTCCAAAATCTTTGTTTCCATGAAAAATCCTTCAATTCTTTGACAATAAATAAGTAAATAAGTAAATAAATAAATAGAATAATAATTATTTTATCTCTCTGATTTGAATACATACAAATATATGTACACATACAACATGAAGGAAGACTCCTGACTACCCCACAATTAACAGGATTTTGTTATTGATTTCAGCAGAGAAAAGATCCCTCCCCAGGAGCTCCTGAAATGATTTTCTTGCTCTTCGAAGGCTGAATATATTGTTAACTATTTTTCCAGATATCAATCCAGTTATCAGATATTGTGGAGTCAGCTTTCCGTGAGTTACTGCACACAAATACAATTAACAGAGGATGTAGAGCTCTAGGTAAGTACATGAATAAAAAAATGAAACCAACTGGGTCAGGCATGACTGGGAGGAAGAATGTCTCCTTCTGCACTGTTGAGTTGGCCATTAGCATCAGAGTGGCTTTTAAATTTAGAGTAATTCTTCCTGTCTTTGCATTACTTGAGGTGTTCACCCAATGTTTGCCTGTATTATTAAAATATTGAACTCCATCAGATGGTAAAAGCAAATTACCTTCAGGGAGCCAGGGCCAGATGAGATGTACCTTAACTGTGCTCTTTCCTTTAGTACCCAGTGGTAAAAGACTACAAGGCTGCCTTTATGTAGATGTCACACCATTCACAGACTGGAACACCCAGCTGTGATAATAGCATATGAATAGGGGGTGGGCAACCATTACTAATTCCTCCCTTATCCAACCCTGCTATTTGAATTATTAGCTAAATTGCCGTCTTCAAATCTTATTTTTTTCTGGCCTGCAGGTTCAAGAATTTTATTTTACAGTGTATTGTTTAATTGTATGTGTAATTACTTAATGTTATCAGTTAGTGCCCGTTCTGCCTTAGAAATGCTTTTTTCCCCCCCCTACATTTCATTAAATATAAGTATTTTGCAGTGCCTGATAGTCACTGTTACATATCCACAGAGTAAGCAACAATGAAAACACTATTTGCAGATTACTTCTCTTTTGGAAAAAGATAATTCACATTTTTCCTCCAAAAATAATGAGAGAAAGTTCAAAACCTGACAAGCCAATGAATGACTACACCTTCTAGAGAAAACAAAAACAAAAACACAGTTGACTTAAATATGTATTTGAAATATATATGATATTGAGAAAATACAAATAACTGGATTTGGACAAGACATGATTTGTATTGATTCAAAAGTTTTTGCTAATTTCTCCCAATTATTTTGATTATGAAAATATTAAATGAAAATTTTATAACGTATTTTAAAGAAAATGTATTTGTTTGAAACAATGCATTGGTTAGTCCACATGAATTTTAGTATTGAATATATAAATTCATTTTAAAAGAAATAAACTTCAAACTGTTTCATTTGAGTTAAAAAAAAAAAAAAAAAATCAGTCTTTTTTTCATACCATTTTGTACTGCAAAGACACCCAAAAAGTTCCATTGCTCCAAGTTCTACAGGCCACTAGGTATGGAGTTACTGGGTGCAGGAGAGATTTGTATGTGGGCTGTGACTCTCCATTGGCACTACCTGCACTCCCAACATTTCTCAGCTGTGCATAGAGTTCACTCATATCAGAGTTGAGTTGCCTCTGACAATACACATACATACAGTATCATATCACAGGACATTTTCAGTAGATTAAAAATGATTTTTAATGTTTTTAATGTATCACCTGTTAAAACAAAGCCAAAATTATTTTTATCTCTCTTTTTTTTTTTTTTTTTTTTTTTCTGGAGTCCCTTCTTCCTCTGTTTCCCCATGCATCCGAGCTTTCCCAGACCTTTTCCTCTCTATTGTATTTCTTGCCTCTGAACTTCTCATGCTCTCTAGTAGCCTTTATACCTTGTGATTTTAACTCAAATTTCCCTTTCATTCATCTCTGATTCTACACTGGTTAGCTGAGAATTAAAGTTACCCAGAGACTTATTTTTAAATATGACTACTTTTAAAGGAATGTGGGTTTTGGTATGGTATATATGATATCTATCTAACTGTCTAAATTCCTACCTGTCCTTGTACTGGGTTGCATCAGGAATATTCCAAATTATTCAAAGGAACCTTCAAATCTGTTGATGTTCACACGCTTTCAAAAATGGAAATTTTATGTCCACATTAACATGCTGTTACCTAAGGGGGAAAAAAAAAATACTTAGTAACTAGACAATATTTGAGGGACTCAGTCATGTTCACTGAATAAGACCTCCTAAACTGAGTTGTCCAAGTGTGAAGGTATGCTGATTTCAGAAGCCATCTCTGAAACATAAATGGGATGATGGCACCACTCCTACATTAATGAATTTATTTATTTATTCATTTATTTATTTTTGGTTGCATTTCAGCCAGTGCATTTACTTTCCATTTTTCTTTCTAACTTCTGATATTGATGTTATTTCCATGTGTCTTTCATGGTTATCCACTTATGATGATTTAAGATCTCCCAGATAACAGTTTTTAGTGTCAATATTGTGCTCCCTGACATCATTTCTATGTAACACGATCTATTTATTTATTTATTCATTTATTTTGCATCTGGCTGACTAACACTTGAAAGGTGGAAATAATGCATTTTCTTCACTCCATGTTGGCATACCATAGCGTTCACAAGCAGGAAGAGGACATCTGCCATGGACAGATGTCATCACATACAGATTACATGAGTGCCATTAAGACTGTTAGAAACATAATCCTGGGTGGGAAACAGGCTCTCTTTGGGACTCTGAGAAACAATTAATTCTCAACTGGCTTTTGGAAAGAACTGCATTTCTTCCAGTATACTTGACCTATGTCACTGCTGTAAAACTACCAGGCATTGGCATCAGCAAAAAGTTAACAGATCATTCTATTCAAATACATTCCCTTTTCATGTCCCAGTGCTGAACCCTGGGATACCTTCAGTTTGTTTGAGAGCTGAAATGCTCTGAAATGGAGAAGCAATTCAAACTGAGTTCCCTTTGGAGGTCTACAAATTTCTTTGAAAGTAAACTGAAGAAAAAGTGTAAGGATGTGATTTTAATTTTACACAAATCACTGGTAAGCATATTGTTTAGTCTGATGATGCTACTTAATCATTATAAGGTATAATTCTGGTATAAGAAAAATGTGTACCAATATCTATGCCTTTCACTAAGTTGAAATTTTATAATACTGAACATTATTTTAGACTCCCATTTCTGCCCTAGTAAAACCCGAAATAGAATAGTATCTCTTATCAGTTGATCGATTTTATTATCTATTTTATTTTAAATATTTTATTTTATTTTATTTTAAATATTTTATTTTATTTTATTTTATTTTATTTAAATTTTATTTCATTTCATTTCATTTATTTCATTTCATTTTAAAATTTTCCTTTGTTTTATGCATAAGTGGAAAAAATAAAAAGAGAGGGAATCAAACATATACAGTAATAACCATTTAATTTGCATTTGCTGTCAATCTCTCACTGGCCTAGGTTCAAGCTGTGTTCAGGTTTACTCTGCAGAGGTGTTTCTGTAGTCCAAACATCTATGATTATGTTAAGTGTAGAGAGTATGATAATTAAAATGGTACTTTTTCTTATGGAAATACAGAGGCATAAGAAACTAATACTTCTAAAAATGTCAGTCAGATATTTTATAATACCCATCAGACTGAGCCCTCAGCTGAGATCATGTTTCATATCAGATATGATGTTTAATTATAGTTGATTTGAAAAGTGTTCTTAATTTCTGTCATATAATGTTAAACTGTTTGATTTTAAAAAGATCTCCAGTGATGGGGTTCAGAAATATAAGAATATCTATATTAAAGCATAACAAAGAGAAAAATTCGGAGCTATTATATCTCTAGTTCAGAATGACCAAATCTTACAATAAGATACTGAATAAGATACTGTTATACAAGTGAATAATAGTTGATGAAATATTTGAAAACAGAAACTCCTATTATGGCATGATTGAATTGAAAATTGTTATAATATTTCTTTCAACTTGGATCCATCTCAACCATATACATAAAAGGGCACTTAATTAAGTTATATCAGTAGTACCTCAAACAGAAAGTCTGAGTTATCAGCACAATTGTTACTGTAAAAATAGTGTTGTAGAGTTACCTCAAACAGTGATGAACGCAAAACATAGCATAAAAAACAAAGGTAAATTCATTTGTCACCATTATCCTCAGTCCAGCAACCAGATGTGACCACAAAGGCCATTTGAATCGTTAATATGACAACCAATATGACAACCAAACCTGATTCTTACTCAGTATTTCCACTCTTATACTATCACATCACACATTCATTTTCACTTTATAGATGTTGCTGAGACTTTAGATTTTAAATTTTCTGAAGAAAAGATAGACTCATCATACTTTCATACAGTACTTATAAAATACTGAAATGAAATTTTCATCTCTATTTGGGGTTTACAGGTTGGTTATGCTGGTTATGGAGATCATTTTATATAGCAGTCAGTTTTAATCTACTTCATTTCTGCAGCTATTTAATCTTATTACAGTGGTGTGATCCCCTCACCTTTTACAGCACATATTTTCATAGTTTAGTTCCTGACCCAGTGCTGGCTACAGTTCTCTAAAATGTTCTCGTAAAATTTCCTGATAATGTCGTATTTTTGAATGCTCAGAATTTTCTTCTCATCTTCCATGACTAAATTGTTCCCCATGTTTTAAAAATACACATTTATAAATATATATGTGCTTGTATGCAAGTTTGCAAAAATCATTCTTATTTTGAACTCTGCAGAATTTGCAATTTCCTTCAGTAAAAATATCACTTATTAAAACCATCTGAGCAATGCTGGCTTGTAAAGACAGAAAGAGCATACAAGAATAAATTCTTGTTTCCCTGCTCTTTTGTATTTTTAACATACACTAATATTAAGAGGTCAGATAGGGAGATAACTGAATTTAGACCTTCACAAGTGCTGTGCCTGCCTCTGCCAATCAAGGAGAAATGTAACTTTATGTTTTGAGAGAAGAGCAAGAGAGTAATGGAAGAAGATAGATGGCCTATTGATCACTATTTTGGTTGCTTTTTTAAATAATCCCTGCATAGCAAAAGTAAAAGTAACTTCCAGTCTGTAAATCACACGATGAGAGCTATTCATTGAATTTAATTGATTCTTTTGAGGAAATCCCCAAGAATACTGACTCTCTTTCCTCACATGCTATGATTCACAATTCCTTTTTGAAGTATGCCAGTGACTGTCTGTGTACTGTTCAATCACAAAGTTAGGATCATATGATTTTAAACCAGACATCTATGAGATTTTTATCTCATATAGCCATATGAGGCCATAAGATGGCCCTTCATATGTTGCCAGCCAATTTACTTTATGAAGTTACCTTAATTCAACAGCTATCATTAGTAAAACACTGAAAGTTCTTAAAGGCAAAAACCTAAACCAAAGTCAAAATATTTCAGTTTTTCTTCTTCCATAACTGGAACTACTGAAATACAGATAATAAATAATCACTTCAAAATGCAAAAACAAAACCCTATGTCTCATTTCTACTATTTCTCTCTTTCCTCATCTTCCTAGCAGCTGGTTCTTGACACGCCTTTCTGCATTAATTTAAGGAGTCCTTCTGCATCCAGTATCCACACTCATGATGAGTACACTTACACTCTCTTCAGAAAAGCTAAATATATTGAGCTCTAGAGTATATCAATATAAAATTTTGTTTGTTTCTTTTTTTTCACTAGCACTTGTGCTATTTCTGCAATTCATTCTTTCTTTGCTTTCTTTGCTCCTCTTTTCAAGCTTAGACAACAGAACCACATTTAACACTTCAATATCAGTATCATCAGTTCTATGTAGAGGTGAACTCAATTTCTCACTCTTAGTCTATGATTTATGCCTCTGAGCATACCATACAAACCATTTCTATTATCGTATTTGAACATCAGCTCATGTCGATTTGATTGTCCAAAGGTTGGCTTCTGTAATCAGGTATGCTGTTATTGTGATTTTACATTTAGCTACATGGAAGTATTTTGAATGTAGGTGGTTTTGTTTTCTATGATTGCCTAGACTTCATTGTTTTCCATATTGATGATTATTAAACTTCAAGTATTTTATGTTTCTAAACAGGTACACCAGTGTCTGAGTACTCCAGTAGTTTTATTATGATTTCCTATTGTCACTACTTTTGGCAGCAAAGCTCAGGCTGTAGTTCTAATCCAGTTAATAAATATTTTGGATAGTCTGGCACCTTTTTTAAATCTGATTTTTGTATTTTAGTGACTGAAACAACAATCTAAATATTTTGCATGCTCAGATAGTTATATAAACAGATAATTTAATTCCATGAAAGAAGGAAACGGCAGCCTTAAGATTAATGTTCTTCCACTTTTCATCACAGAGTTTTTAAAATGAAGTTTCCACAAAGGTACAGTATGAGTATGGCAGCAGAGACCATGTTATGCAGCCCTGTGAAATATGTATTGACAATATGGGGCTCTTACAAGTAAGTTACTCTTGGGTATAGATTACAAAACTGCCCAAAGGAACATTCTAGAAGAATCTAAATAGCTCTAAAGGCCTTGAAACATGAGCAATCCAGAGGCTAGACAAGAAGAAGTGGAGAAAATTAGTCCTAATGGTGATGTGAGGGACACTTGTGTTCTGCAGTGTTAAGTCACTATCTATGCTCAGCCTGCTTTTTGGTTCTCAGCTGATAATGTTGGTCATGGAAAATAATTTATAAAGCTAAGAATATTTATATGAATGAAAGTAAGAATTCTGAAAATCTGATTTCTTATTTAATTCTTACTGTAAGAAGATAAGTAAATGAATGTAGTAGCTTACATGTGCTAAAAATATGCTAACAGACCAGTCATAAAAATACACTCAAAATGAATTATTTTACTGTACCTGTAAAAATAACATTTATATGAAGGAGTAGAAAAATAGAAGGGTTTTTATTTTTCTGTATACAAAACACAACCACAAAGCATGTATTTTTCTAAGTAGAAATACCAAAGGTAATTTGTTCTTACCTTAATATACAGACTGAATTAAGAGTTCCTTCCATTGCTGGTGAAGTCAGTCATTTAGCAGTGTGTGGCCACTGAAATCAGAACAATGCTTTCAAGAAGCAATGAAAGAGATTTAGTGCTACTGCTGCACTGTTAGCCAGAAATCTATTTTTACATGAACATGACATTTTCAAAGTCAGTGCATATAAATGCAAACAAGCACTTCATTTTCTACTTCTAGCTACCCAGATAATCAGCAAAAATTTCTTTCTTATCACAGAAAGTCATTATATACCTGCCTGGCATCGTGTTCTTTCAACTACAAGCTCCACATCTCTCACTAAGAAGTCTACCTATTTTGTTTGTTTAATCTGGTCTGTACTCATCCATACTTTCTTAAAGGAGAAGAAAGAAGTACCTTGTATTCCTGACTAAATCACCCAATAGCTTGAACATATTCAGGTACCACTAACAATTAAAGAATTTGTCATGAACAATTTATCTTATAAATGTTACTGTTTCCTACTTACAAGTCATTCTCTGATTAAACTTATATATTCATAATTGTTTTTTATTTATATATGTATTTTGATTAATTGTACAGACTGCTCTCTGTAATCTTTGGGATTTTTGTGGGGAGGGGAAGGTTCAGGGAGAGAAATTCATTCTCATTCCTTTAGTAGCCATGCAAGGCTATATTTCATTGTTTTTATTCACTAGATAAGGTACACTTAAAAAAAAAAAAAAAAAGTTAAATATGTTTATTTTAAGTGGGAGGACAGAACACGTTTAGAAGAGAAAAGATACAGATCAATATTTAAATGGAGAAATAGACTCATATGCGGCAACTGTTTTTCTTTAGAAAATGAAAAACATTTTTCTGAACATTTTTCTCTCCAGCATCTCGTCACCCAGTCTGTATGTATAGCCAGGGTTGCCCCACCCCAGGTGCAGGACCCAGCACTTGCTCTTGTTAAATTTCATCTAGTTGGTGATCACCCAGCTCTCCAATCTGTCCAGATCTCTCTGCAAGGCTTTGCCTCCCTCAACAGAGTCAACAACTTCTCCCAGTTTAGTATCATCAGCAAATTTACTCAAAACACCTTCTAGTCCTACATCCAAATTGTTTATGAAAACATAAAAAGAAATAGCCCTAAAATGGAGCCCTGGGGGACCCCACTGGTGACTGGCTACCAGCCTGATGCAGCCCCATTTACCATAACCCTTTGAGCCCTACCCATGAGCAAATTATTTACCTATCATACGATGTTTTTCTCTGGCTGTATGCTGGACATTTTGTCCAGTAAGATCCTATGGGAAACTGTAATGAAAACTTTACTGAAATCTAAAAAGATCATATCAGCTGGCTTCCCTTGATGACTGCCTTCCCTCTAAACTGGATGGGTGATCTTAACATAATAAGAAATCAAATTTGTTAAACAGGACCTACCCCCCATGAACCCATATTAGCTGGGACCAATGACTTCATTGTCCCCCAGGTGCGTTTCAATAATTCCCAGGATAATCTCCTTAATTTTACCAAGCACTGATGTAAGACTGACAGGCCTGAAGTTGTTGGGGTATTCTTTCTTGCCCTTCTTGAAAACTGGTACAACATTTGCCAGCTTCCAGTCAACTGGGACCTCTCCAGATTCCCAAGACTACTGAAAAATAACTGAGACAGGTCCCGCAATATCATCAACCAGCTCTCTGAGCACCCTGGGATGAATTGCATCTGGACCTACAGACTTGTATCGATCCAGGTGGAACAGCAAGCACACATTCAAGGTTGGCTTGTGCCTACTTGTTCTTATAATTGAAGTTTAGGTTAAATAACCTGATAACATCTATCCTCTCTAATTTTTTAAGATTCTTCTAGCCAGAAGACATCACATTTTAATCTTTTATTTTCACCTGAAGTGACCTCTAGTTCAAGTTAAACTTTTCATATTTCTCTGGCTTCATATATTCTGCCTGCCCTCTCCTCTGTCCTTTATCCTCTTGTCATATGTTTATTATAATGAATGAGTAGTACATTTCAGAGGTAATTTATTAGAACTGTTCCAGAAAAAAATGTTTCATGAAGACTAGAGGATTATGAGACCTTAAGAAGCCTGTCCAGTTTTATGAGTCAAAGGTAGCAGTTAAGGTAGCAGTTATATCCTTAATGTTGTGTTAGATAGTAGTTCATATACTCCTTTATGTTTAAAAAAAAAAATAAAGCAATCTATTTCTTATGTTACTTAATTTAATCATTTTGATTTCAGATTCAATGGCCCTAAGTATTCTTTGTTCTGTTTACTATCCAGCCTGTAATTAAAATGAAGACAAGAAAATCATTCTTTTTCCTAATGTGTGTGTAATTTATATAAGTTTATTTATAAATATAAAATTAGATCTCCATCTTTATCAATAACAACTGCAATAAGATTAACTGGGATAGACTAAGGCAAGAAGGGGAAGACCACCACCCCCATGAAGAGAGGATTGTGAGAACATTCAGCAAGAGAAGTAAAGGACTGGGATTCATGGAGGAAAGTTAAGGGGCATAGAACATGAAAGAAATTGAGAACTGAAGTGCAATTTGTGGTATATATTGGTGCACAAAATTTTAGAAAATGAAAATGTTAACAGTGGAAGAAGGAACATTCAACAGTAGTTCAGAAGATAAATCAGTCATGGAGGGTGATTCAGAAGCTCAACAAAGACAGAATAAATAGGTAGCCTGGCAGTTAGGCTTCAAGATGCAACAAGAATGGAAAGGATGACTGGGAGATGATTGGAAGAAAGTCAAAGCCTATCTTACAGGGCAAGTGATGTTGGAATGGACATGCACGAGTGCAATGAAATATGACATCCCTAAGGTGAGGTTTTCTGAATGAGATCTTTAAAGTCAGTCTTCCTTACTGAAGAATTGTCTTGCAGAATTCAGGAAAGTTCACTTACATATCCAGCTTAATTATTTCTCATCATATTCAAAGGGTATATTTTAAAGGTGTGGGCATTAATGAGCAACCAGGGATAAAAACTGGTATCTCAGTTGTTCTTGGGTGGTACATCATCACGTATTTCTAGACTACAGCTTTGTGTATATAACTGCAGCTTTTAATTCCATTAAAGAACTATGTAGAATATTCTTAATGAGGTAAAACAACAGCTTAACAAAAGATGCAAACAAGATTCATTGTCCTCTGATGTTACTTCTTTTGAATCACTAAGGGAAAATAACTAAAGGAAAATAATAATTTAAAAGAAACTATTAAGGCTATTTGAAGTCAATGGAGCAAGTTTATACTGATGATGTCAATGAACCCTATTTTTTCAGTAATTTTATTTCACCAGACTTTCTTGATTAAAAATAAATACAGATATGAAATCTCTACATCTTTAAGACTTTTATTTTGTAGTGAAAATGTATCTGCCCCTTTCCTGCCTGCTGAACTGAAGAAATGTCATGAGCATCAAAATCACTTAGGTTATCTGATGGGTTAAAAATATCTGCTGTGCAGTCACCACATACCTCTATCCCTCTCATGCAGAACACATATAAATGAGAAACATAATCACATACTACACCAAGACATATATTTTCTTTCCTTTCATTTTAGCTTTTCTTGACAGTGATACTCTATGTTGAAAGAACACTTTTACTTAAAAGGGAGACAATTGTTTCATTCTGTCTTTGGAAATTCTGTTGGTTTTCCAGTACCCTGTAAATTTCTATATTCAAATAAATACACTAGGAATATGTGTGTGCACATGTTGTCATCTTTTGTATGCAAGTATTCATTTTCTGGTGGACAGTCTGAAAACACAGTTTAGAGGGAAAAAGAAATGTCAGCTCTCATGCTCAATGACACTTTCAACAACAAGCAGGGAGAGTTCCCATGACAAAGGCTCCCATTAAGGAGGTAGAGTTATTAAACTTTGTTTGTTTTGGTTTGCTCTGCTTTTAATATCTAGAAACAGTCCTTATTGAATAATGCTGGGGAAGGATACTGGAACATTGAAACATTGAAATGAAAAGGAAGTAGACTCTTATAAGAGAACAAATACTAAAATAACCCCAATTGGAGCCCAAGACAGAGAAGGAACTACCTACCATAGAAATCAATCTCACTGTTCCTAGTAAAAAATTGAGGCCTATTAGTGCACCCTCCTACCCTCCTTTACACACACACCCTATTTCTTCTTGGGGAAGTCTTGTACTATTGACCAGGAACAATGAAGGGTGAGTACAAGAAACATGGAGATAGCAACTGCAGTGAGGAGAGAGAGTAAAAAAATGGATAGTTAATATATAACACTTCTAACTTTTGTGAATTATTTTTTTTTGCACTAATTTCTTAATTTGGACTATAAGTATTAAAATTGTAATTGGACTAATAATAAATTTTGCTTTTGGGTTAGATTGATAAAATGTTAATTAGATAAGCAATTACATTTTAGTTCTACAAATGATGGGTGCATCCTTTTGCCACTAAAAGATTTTAAGCAAAAATAAGGTGAACATGGCTTGAAGGAGGGCAGGTTACCTGCTAGGAACAGAGAGCCATTGCTTGAGTACACAGGGATAGAATTAGAAAAGCCAAAGTTCAGACAGAGCTGAAACTAGTGAGGGATTTGGAAAGCCATGAGAACGATATCTGAAGATACTTTGGCAGCAAAAGGAAGGCTAAATGAAACTACTAACCTGCTGCTCAATCAAGACAATAAACAAAACACATAGGAAAGGTTGTTAAATCAATACTTCCTCTTTTAGCTTTTACTCTTTTCAGGCACATGCATCTCTGAAATGAATAGCAGTCTGGGGGAACAAAGAACTATTTTAAAGGAAACACTTCAGATATTAGGGACCATTTCACAAAATTGTTTATTCACAAGTATCCAAGGAACCACACAAAATACATTTAAGAGTGCAAAGAAGACTGGCTGCTGTCAATATGAGGCCACCATCTACCATCTTCAAAAGGTCAAGGAAATTGGAGAACATTGATGATGACTAGAAAAGGGCAGTTGTTACACTTAGCTTCAGGAAGTGCAAGAAAGAAAGGCCTGGGGAAGGAACTATGGCTGATCAGCTTAACCTTAGTTCTGAGGAAAGTCATGGAGAAAATCTTTGCTGAAGACATGCCTAGCTACAAGAACAAAAATAAGGCAACTAGGAACAGCCACAATGGGTTTACCAAAAACAAGTCATACCTGATCAAGTTGTTTGCTTTGTAGTATGAGATAATTTATTCCTTGGACATGGGAAAAAATGGTGAATATTTTTTATCTTGACTTAAGCAGCACATTCAGCACAGGTGTCCCATAATATGCTTACAGACAAATAGTTGGGATATGATTTCAACAGATTAACTACAAGTTGGGTGGAAAATTGTCTGGGACACTGGGATCAAAGTGTTGTGATCAGCACTGTGAAGTAAAACTGGCAACTAGTGGCATTCCTCAGGGGAATGAAAGTAGAGCCAATACTCTTCTTACTGTACTTCTTCGTTACTGATTTGATTTGAGGATAAAATGCAACTTCAACAAGTTTGTGAATAATACACAGAAGACTGGCCCATATATTAGGGGTTGCCTACATATTGCTTTTCAGGTCCCCCTGAAAAAGTACTGGATCAATGTCATTGGTCTAGAAAACAGTTTTGTACAAAATAACTTGTTGGACGTGGTGAATAGCAGCCTGAACATGAGTCACAGTTGTGCCCTTGTAGCAAAGAACAGACTCATACTAGGCTGTATCAGAAGGCTTGGAGCCAGAAGGCAGAGGGAAACAACTATTCTCTCCTATTCAGTGCTTGTGAGACAGGTTCTGAAGTAGTATGATATGCCTGAGACTCTGGTACAGTATAGATGAACATTCTAGAAAATGTCCAGTGAAAGGCCAAGGATAGTGACATGTGGTACATAATAAAGACAAGTCTAAGAGACCAAGAGAGATGATTTTTTTCTGCCAGAATTAAAAAGAAATACTAAAAGGAGACCTATTTGTTTTCTTCAACTACCTGATGGGTGCGCATAGAAAAGACAGAGCCAGACTCCTCTCAAAGGTGTACAGAGATAAGAAAAAAGGCCAGAAGACGAAGCAATAAGGAGAGCCAAGCACTGTAGCAGTTGAGACCAGACCAGAGAGACCAGACCAGAGACACCATGGAGACACCGACTTTGGTGATATTCAGAACCTAACCAGGAACATCCATGAACAACCTGAAGTAATGTGTCCCTACTTTTGGGCAAGAGGTTGGACCACATGGCCTCCTAAGAACTCTTCTAACCTAAGATATTTAGTGATTTTGTGATTTTAAAAATTAAAACATAATATAATTAGACTTTCAGCTATTAAGAAATTATTAATCTTATTTATACTAGTCATCTAAACCACTCATCTACAGCTAACCAGTACAACAACTTCCACTGACTATGGCGTAGTTCAAATAATTAATTTGGGAAAGATACTTAATTTACAGCTGAATTGAGAGCAAATGCATCCTACTACCCCAAGAACAATCTTGTCTTGATCCCTTCTTCACCAACTCGGGTGTATTACCAAACTTTTACTTTTAACAGTGTCTTAATTCCAGGGCTATTCCATACTGATTCAGCACAAAAGCACTCTTTTTTGATTGATTCATCTTTATACCATTTTTTATTAAAAATATATATCTTTTTTTACACCTCAAATTCAGAAATGTCATTACTAGTTCTGCTATCAGTTGATCCTCTTACTCATGATGAGGTATATTTGACCTTCTCTTCCAGCCAGAGGTTTGATTATATCACTGACAGCCCAAAAAGCAACCACATACAAATGATCAATTCTCAGCTGTCCAGATTTTATTTCTGCTCATGCTATGACTGAATACTAATGTCTAAAAATCAAAGCAACAGTTTCAAATTTATCCTCCTTTTGTCATATTTTTCCCCAATATAAAATATTTATACTTTTCTGTAAACAGAAACTTTGAAAATATGGCAGCTTTTTTACACAGCTTAAATACATTCTTGGAAGTTCTTAAAATTATTTGTTTTTAGCAATTTTACAGTGTGCTATTGTAACTATGAAAAAAATATATTCATGGATAACTTCATGAAGAAATTGAAAATTTTGATAAGTGCCAGTGAAAGCAAAAACTGGTAATGAAATGGCTGAGAAAAATCTCTGGATTTTTATCATCTTCTTTATTTTATTTTATTTTATTTTATTTTATTTTATTTTATTTTATTTTATTTTATTTTATTTTATTTTATTTTGTTTTGTTTTGTTTTGTTTTGTTTTGTTTTGTTTTGTTTTGTTATGTGCAGCAATGTAGAACGGACTGAGATGAAGGCACATAATCACAGTACTTCAGCTACACATTGTGAATTATCTGAGAAATTTAATTGTTCCAGATTCCTTTGCCCCATTAGTAGTTCATTCATCTGACCACTGTGATGGGCTTCCTGCAATCTTGTTGATAAGCCTGAAGCGGTTCCTGGAATAAATCTGAGGATTTTTGGCTACTATTATTTAACATTCTCCAGAATGAATTAGAGCATTCACTATGTTTTTCTGCTTTTCCTGATATTCAAGTAATAAATGACAAATCCATTGGAGATATAAAACCATGTTAGTGAAAAGTATTATTTAATTTCTTTAATTTGCTTCCCAATTTCTGCAAAAATATTAGCTGAGCTTTTCTTACTCTCTAAAAATTTATTTCTATTTAAACCATTACAGACAGGTGACCTAGTGCTTCCTTGGGATCTAAATTTAAATTAAACCTACTTTCTTGACATAAATCTATATTTTTATAAACAGATACATAGGATAAAAAAAAAAAACAAACAAACAAACAAAAAAAAAACAAAAACATGTTTTTTACATGAAAATCATTCCCTCGTGTCATCATCATTTCATAATGTGGAAACCTCACTATATATTTATAGTGTTATATATATATAAATATGGATATCTTATCTATATATGGATATTTTCTGATGCAGATATGAATATACAGATTATAGCATTTTGGAGACACTACAGCTAAAGGTCCATGCATTTCTGGCATACTATCTCAATCTGAATGTTTTTGTACAACATGTTTTGGGAAAAACAGAAATTATTAATTTTTAATATGTTTGAATTTTTTATGAATTGTTTGAGTTCAGGGGTACCTAGTTCTTAGCTCTGAAGGGTTACTACTGAAAATAAGTTTTGCCACAAATCTATTCTAAAGAATTGGAGGGGTTTAAATATTGCAAGACTAGCAAAACTGATTATACAGCACTTTCCAGTTAAGCTCTAGTAGTAGATAATATGACGTTCTGCTAAGCTTTCTGTATGCCTCAGACACTTCTTATTGTTGCAATGATTGTGCAGCCTTGGGGCTTCCCCAGCACCAAAAATAAGGCCAATATAATTAATAATAATATTAATAATAAATTAAGGCCAGAGCTTAAGGCCAGGTTGGATGGGGCTTTGAACAATCTGGTCTAATGGAAGATGTCTCTGTCCATGGCAGGGGGGTTCAAATTAGATGATCTTTAAGGTCCCTTCCAGCTCAAACTATGTTTGATTCTGATTCTCTATCTCCAATTTAAGATATTGCTCAAAAGTTTACATATTTATACATATATATATAATATATATATATCTGCAATTATTTTGCTATTTATTTTAGACGAATAGTGCAGATTTTAGAGAAATGTTTCAATTTAAAATATTTAGCACAGCATTTTCCAACAATTCAAAGCTTAAGAAATACACACATTTTTTGATTAATGTGTCTGTTTTCCAGTAAAAAGCAGTATCACTCAAATATACATACATATATATTTGAAGAATTTACTAAATTGAACCCATCACTTCAGTCAGTGACCAAGCACTTAATATGCCAATATTCTGCACATACAGGTTGAAATAACAGTAGATTTTCAGCATAACACTTACTATGTCAGAATGTTTTCAAGATTCTTCCTAACGAGTCATTAAGGATACTATGAAAACCTTTGATGACAAAGTCAGTCTGTGTAACCAGAGAGGTTATAAACACTAGTGCTTTTGCAGGGTGAGAAGGACCTGGAAAAGAGAAAGATTATGAGATGGAAAAACACAAAGTACAGAGGCTGAAATGATGACAGTTATAAACATTGTGAATTGTACTCAGAGAGGCCACAGTGTGTTCCACTGAACAGAACTGCTGGTTATAAGAAGCTTGGAGGAGGAGGAGAAAGGGCAGGGAAGAAAAGAGGTGTATGGTATAAACTGCCTAATGGATTTTTTTTTCTCATATTTTGCTGGCTCGGCAGAAATGTCCAAGCTGCCTAATGGCTGTTCTTTTCACAGCTCAACGGGCACCAGGTTTCCTATCTCATGTGAGTTTTTCTGAGTTTTTCTAGTCTTCAATGTGATGTTTAGAAGTGACAAGAGCAAAACACTGGTTTTGACACATCTTTTCCTCTGAGAGCCAGTCAACAAATCTTTGTTGGGTCACTTATAGTCAGAAGCTATGGAAAAACAAATTTCTTCTATATTTGCCACTGATAATGTGTTGACGCAGAGGTAAACTGGATATAAGAAGGGAACTGTGAATAACTCCCCTCATCTATCTGTATCTATGATACCATGGTAAGAAGGAAGTTGGGCTGGAACAGGTGATGAAGAAGAAACCTGCAATGCTCATTGCACTGTACTGTGACACTTTTGTTAAACAAGAAACTATAAGTCTATACGCAATAAAGCTAATAATTGTATGATAACTGTCACTTTTGCCAAGGCAATCAGCTCCGGGGCAGACATGTTGTGCAGCGGAGAGGGGCATCGAGGCAGGGGGATCAAAGTGGGCAGTGCTTTCTGACATGAAGGCCACTAGACACAGCTGAGGGAGCCGCCAGGTCCCTGAAGCTCTCGCAAGGGGGGCTGATGAGGCATAGGCGGAGCCAGCGGCGTCAGCGGAGGGACTTTTAAATCGGGCATCACCACCACTTTGCAGCTACTCGCCAAGGCGATCGGCTGCAGGGCAGACGCGTTCTGCAGCGGAGTGAAGGATCGAGGCCACTTGAGGGAGCCGCCAGGACCCGGCAGTAAAAGAGACTGACGTGCCGTAGGTGGAGTCAGCAGCGACGTTCAAAAGCAGCCCCTAAGGCTAAAACGTGGTGGGATTACTTCCGTGACTGAGTGCTGCAATGACCGACTATAGGCTCTTCAGAAGGGACAGGCAGTGTAGAAGGGGGGGGGGGGGGGAGGGGGAACGTGGCTCTCTATGTTAAATATAGAGTGTTTTGATGTTGTGGAACTCAAGACTGGGAATGATAAGGTCGAGTCCCTATGGGTTAGGATCAGCAGGAAGGCCAACAAATCAGGTATCCTGGTGGGGGTCTGTTACAGACCGCCAAAGCAGGATGAGGAGAAAGAGAAAGATAAGGAGTTCTACAGGCAAGTGGCAGAAACTAAAATCACTAACACTTGTTCTTGTGGGGGACTTTAACTTCCCAGACATATCCTGGAAATACAATACAGCTCAGAGGAAGCAAACTAGAAGGTTTCTGGAGAGTGTGGAAAATAGTTCCCTGATGCAGCTGGTTAGTGAGCCTACCAGGGGAGGTGCCCTGCTGGACCTTCTGTTCACAAACAGAGAAGGACTGGTGGGAGATGTGGTGGTCAGGAGCAGTCTTAAGCGGAGTGACCAAGAGACTGAACAGAATAAACATTATGATATCCAGTCAGTAAAAACAAGCAAACAAACAAATGGGAAGAAAAAAAAAAAAAAAAAGGCAAAATAAAATCAACACCAGAGCAAAAACCTACCATGGTTCTGAAAGAACTATAGACAGAGAAACATCGGACATCTGTTCTTCAGGTAGCATAAATGCCATCAACATTAATGAAGCACGCAAATTCACTCCTGCTGAGGATCTGACCCCAGGTTTGGTCCGTGGTGTTGCGGAGGTTTTTTGTTTGTTTGTGTTGCAGAGTTTTTCTGTTTGTTTGTATGTTTTCCTTGTTTTTATCACTATATTTATGTCTGTATTTTGAAAAGAAAATAACAGATATTTCTTCCATTAAAGAATGCACCGTGGTTTGGCTGACTTCTATGACAATGACATATTAAGGCCATTAATCTACTTTTTTTTTTTTTTTTTTTTTTTCATCTAGAGGTCTCTGTGCAAAACAGAGGTCATGCAAAAACATGTTTTCTGCTAAATGTCATAATGGTAAGCAATACATGTATGACTCCACTTATAAAGGTTCAAAATAAATAAACCAGATATCATGCAATATAACAAGGAAATACAGTACTATCCCCAAAGTGGCATAGTTGACGTATCTTTGTACATTAATGAATTACTGAAACGATATAAAAAGAATTGAATTAACTTCATAAAAAGACTGAAGCATCCATAGGCATGGTTGAAGTAAATAATTTATTGGGCCACAGATCCTTCAAAGTGAACAGCAATTCAAGAGAGAAATACTTAACCGTTAAATTGTGAGTCATGATGTGTTAAAGAGCATGCATGTCTTTTTAATTTTACAGTGTAGTGTGAAACTTTTTTCCCATTAAAGTTAATGATAGAACACTTATTGACATCAATAGTGCTGGTATACTACACACTATATTTTTAAAGTATAGATTACTTCTATCAACCATATGTAATGTGGAAGACAACTGTAATGAAGTGGAAACTTTAAAGTAAATTTCCATGACATTTTAAATAATTATTAGTATGTACCTTGGCTGACCAATTATTTAAATACAGCATCTCAAAATATAATTAGGCTTTTTTTCTATGTTAAGGTCTAGTAAATTGTTGGGCTAATACAAAAGCTCATTAAAATCAATGATAGTTGTTCCAGCAACATCTATGAGTTTGCACTAGTTACCAAAAGTCTGAAAGCTATAATAATAAGAGGCGTAGCAAGAGAAAAACACAGGGCACAGCTGGACCACTCTGGTTGTTTCGTTTCTTGCGATTCTGTTGTTTGGAAAAATGTTGAAATGGAAAAACAGTTCCTTGCCAGTTTTGGTGTCTTTCAGAACCTTTATGACCCTTTATGGTAGTGGTCATACTGTTCCTTCTGAAGGCAGTGGACGGAATGTTAGTGTTTGGGCTGGCATGATGGTTAATTATGTTATGCATAATTAGCGTTTGCAGCTAGTCATACATCTCTGCCACTGTGATCTTCCACTGAGCTTTCTACAACTTCCTGAAGCTCCTCAGTGGCTGAGGAGATAAGGCTAATAGAGCAGGCAGCTTTTGTGAGACATTTTCATTACTCCTGCAGTGTATACTTGCTTTCCTAGATTGTAATTGTTTAATCATCTGTAGTATGTAGTTAAATTTGGTTTACTCCTGGTAATTTGTATTAGAAAAGTTATTGTAAGGCAGGCCTCCATGTCCTTGGGTCCTCCCAATCCCAAGGAGCCCACACAATTGCTTTCTTTGTACACCAGCAGGTCTGGTAACCTTCACAGGTTGTGATCATGACTGCAGCAGCCCTTCTAAATACTCAGTTGTTGGGCTTGTAACCTCTTTTTTAATGCTAAAAAGGCTTTCAAAAACATACCTGCTGTACCTTTCTTGATAGAGCGTGTATATCTCATTTTCTCATCAAAGTGCAGTGTCTAGATACAAATATCAGAAAATTACAAGTTACTCTAAGCCACATGTGAAATATTTTAACTGAACCAGGACCGTGCGAAGAATTTTTTGTTAGAGTGGCAGTGTCCATTTTGTTATCTATGAATGGATAAGTACCAGTCTGAGGGGTTTGTTTGTGTTCAATTAACTGTAATGCTTTGAAGGTGGAAAAATCACGCACCTCCTATCTTTTGAACTGGGATAGGATAGTGAGGAGATTTTGCTTCATTGTGGCAAAGCTCACCAGGGAGCTCCAATTCTGTGGTAACGTGGACGCGTGTATGGTCCAGATATGCTATGGACATTATAAAATGTGATTTTTAGTTTTTCTTCTCAGACATGCCTTTGTCAAAGAAAGATAGTGGAAGACTGCTGAGACTCCTAGCAAGAGAGACAGGCAGCAAAAGTTCAGACAAGTCTGTTAGTTTTAAGTCATTTCTTCTTTTTATTGTAAACTTGTTATGCATTACTGCATAACAGACTGTGATGCTTGCATCTTTGTTCTTTAGGTTGGATTCTGTTGTTTTGAACCCTTGCACATTCTCTGCCAGAAAAGCAGCTCCTTGTGGGTTTGGACGTTTTTGAGAATGTTTTTGATTCCTGTGGATTTCATTGATAGCCTTAATTCTGGAAGCTGCAGAAGTGATTTTGCTTTTTGGCTGTCTCAATGGCTCCCTCATCTGCAGCTCCTTAGGCTTAGGGAGCATCTCCTCTGGACAGATTTCACCTCTTTGACACTCTGGATTTTCTCCTTCAAAGACATTTTGAACTGGCAGACCAGCAGCTCCTTGGTGATGTGGCCGTCTTATAGAATGTGCATGGTTCTTGATGATTGCATTAATCGTGAATCCCAGAATGAAGCAAATAACGGTATTTTTCCCTTGAGCTCTTTAGCAGGGCAGACCTCATTTGTTAGTATTAAAAATGTTACCTCTGCAGACTTGTGCTGGTGCTTGGAGCAAGCAAGGGTGGTCCTTGAAGGGATCATCTCCTCATTCTCAAACTGTTTCCTCACTGCAGCCAGACCACCAGGCACAGTGCAGGAATTGATTTCCTCTGACATCTAGAGTGATCAAATAAGGTCAGGTGTTGCAGAAAGAATATACCATCCATTTCAACAACAAAAGGCAAGGTGTTCTAGAGTATAAATGAAATGAGTAAAAGAAAGAGTACTTCCATGAATTAATGGGGATTGTCTAAAAGACCAAAGACACATAGCACGAAAAATCTCATTTGGTAGAGACAGATACTGATGGATGACTATGTTTTCTACATAGGTTTCCTAATTTTGAATTTAAATTTTGATCCAGGCTATGAGCAAATGTAGAATTAAGAAGATAATGAGACACTGCTATCTTACATTGGCAAAGCAGTTGCTGCTTTCTGCCTTCAAAACCACAGCCTGATAAAGAGCCATTTTTTTCAGACATTCTCCTGGAAGTCCATCAGTTTGTTGGCAGTGTTGGGAGGGTATCAGAGAAGTATCAAATTGTCAGGAAATTTAGCCTTGAGGATGTTCTCTCTTCCTGTAGTATGGAGAAGACTTCTGACTTTCAGGCTGCAGTGCTTTGGCCAACAAACATCTTGAAAAAATAGGCTAACCCATTCTTTCTGAATGGGGAATTAAGGGAGAAATCCAACATGGACTTTTTGAACCTAGAGAGAGTGAATCAGCAAGCAAAGTCAGGAGTTTGTAGTTGCAATGCCATACCTGGAATTCATAAATCAACTCAGTGTTCAGGGTCAGGCTGAAAGGTGACACAGAAGAATGTGTCTGTGTTAGGGTACTGTCTGCGTTCAGCTAACAGTTAATAAATGTCCTTGGGAATACAATGCAGGTGGACAGGGGAGAAAGAGTTTCCCATGTTGTTTTAACCAAAGCCCTGTTGATTGAGTTTAAATAACTCTTTCTGAGTTAGGCATTAGAGTTCTGTAGATGTGCTGAATTAGACATGTTACATGAATAATTGTTCCTGATTTACCTGGTGGGTTTCAGAATGGATTTCTGAGCACATGAAACAGAGCCACGAGGATGATTGGAGCATCTGTCTTATGAGGAAAGATGGGTGAGCTGTGCCTGTTTAGCCTAGAGAAAAGGAGATTGAGAAGGGATTTTATCAATCACTTCAGATACCTGAGGGAACAATGTAAAGAGGATGGGGCCAAACTCTTCTCAGTGGTGGTCAGTGATAGAACAAGGGGTAATGAGTATAAATGGAATCAAAGGAAGTTTCATCAACTTATGAGGAAGAACTTCTTTATTGTTCAGGTGACAGCACTGCAACCAGCTGCCCAGAGAAATTGTGGAGTCTCCTTCTTTGGAGATACTAAAAACCCGATTGCATGTAATCCCATATAACATGCTTGAGGTAACCCTGCTTCAGCAGGAGGGTTGGACTAGATGATCTCTGAAGGTCCCTTTCAACCTCAACCATTCTGTGATTCTGTGATTTTACAGAAAAATCAATAGGATAAAAATAAGAACATTTTTCTGACAAATATTATACTAAATTTTTAAAAAATATTTGCTGAGTTCCTAGAGGTAGTGGCATTGCACTACCCTATATACAAACCACTTAAAATCCGTGCAGTTATTAGTGTTTGCATAACTATTTGGGCTTATTGCTTGTGTGAATGACACCTCATCTCAAACAAGGTCTTGGAGGACAGATTACTTGCACTTATTTATTATTGCTGGAATGCCTTGACAAGATAATTGACTAGATCAGATTTCTGTTCCCTGTGGGAAATGGGAGAGGATCAGAACAACAACAAAAAGAAAAGATTCATGTAATCTTCCATGTATTTTTTCAGGGTAAAATAACAATAGTAATAAATTGTCTTCACAAAATGCTGGAAGATATGTAAGGGCTAGCTATTATTGTAATTCACAGAAGACTATAGGGAGCACATACCAAAGAAAGAAATATGATTGTGTCCTAAGCTCTGTAAACCCCACATATCTGTAGTAGGTCAAGACTACAACTTGCAGGTCAGCAACTCTTTTTCTTCCATTCACTGATGCTGGACATCTGGTGATATCTAATGCTGTGCAATTCCCAAACCAAAAATCTTTCTTGGGTTATGATTTCTTTGGAGTAAAGAGAAGAGTTGTCAAATGTTGCTCCTGAGAAGTGCAAGTCTACAGTAACTGTCAGTTGTGGTAGATCAAGCAATGATTTGATTTATTTTTATTGTTTTAATTGTAAAGGTACTTACCATGGTGTAAACAAGGAAGCAGTCATGAATTTGATAAATAGTTTAAGTTATTATTCTTATTAAGCTTTTAAAAAATATGTTAAATACTGTTAGAGGAATTAAAATTCAGAATTCAAGTTTTGTAATTTACTTTTTCAAACACATTTCTTTAAAAGAACATTAAAAAAAAAAAAAAGTTTTTTTTTAAAAAAAAAAAAAAAAGAACAGAGAGTGGGGCAGAATAATTTTATTTTCAAGAATGTGTCTTTTTGTAGTCTCCAAATCCAAAAGTTGATGGAAAAAACCTGCAGCTGATCCATGGAATGATAGTATTTTTCTAGTTTTAAAACTGATGAGAAAAGTGTGTTATGATCTGGAAAATTGTAGGATTGATACTGGTCCTTTGGTACACAAAGTTGGGGAAGCCAATATGCACTGCGCAACACAGAGTAATATGAAGTGGTCCATGGAATAACAAAACAGCTTGTTTTTAATAAGCCATTTTATGTGTCATTTTGTATGTCTTTTTATACTTGAAAATTCAGGTATATAGAGAAATTGAGATCAAAAAAAAGATGACTAGATTAAAAGATTTAGTCTGATTTTCTGACTAAATATTCATTGAATTTTATCTGTGCACCTTGTAAGCTTAATTATTTACATAATCTAGTTGGAATGAGCCACGCTAGAGACATCTTTATATACATAAATGTAGTACAGATGTATCTGTATGTATGCAGTTCTTTATTCCCACAGCAGTTAGTTTACATCATTGTGATTTTGAAAGAGCAACCAGAAGGAAAACATGATATGTACGTCATAGGATGAGAACAGTATTTGGGAAAGTGCAACAGGAAGTTGAATAACTATTTCAAAAGTGTACTGCAATTTTTCTAAGTATGTTATTGCAAGAGCTGTTTGCACCTGGTAATTCAGACTGATGAAGAGTTCAATATGCCTTTGTCCCAGATGATATTTATCTATCATGTAAGTGTTGACCACATCCCAGTGGAGTATATATATAATAATTAGACCTACAGTGAAATACACTTTCCTGTCTACTTTTGCTTCACTTGTAGGTTAAAGGCCAGAATCTGAAACTCAGTTCTGTTAAAAACATATTAAATATGATATTAGTGGTCTAAACCTATATACTTCCCTGGAGACTCCCACTTATAATAACCTCCAGGATAATAGATAAAGCAGAGGGCAGTAATCATTACTGAAATGGATTTTCTGGCAGAATTAGACATCACCTCCAGGAATCAATAATCATTTTAAGCTAACGGGGTGATTAAATGACCTTCTTTTTATTTTCCTTCATGTTGAGTTGCTTTTTATCTTGATTTAGAGCCACGCAGTCAGAACAAAGATAAACAACAGACTGGCAACATTACAGAAGCACAGTCAGACCTATCCTCTATACAAGTGAAAGTACTTTACACTTTAATCAATGCATTTGCTGCCCAATCTGTGACTTCTTAAGAACTAAACTAAAAATTCTAGATGCAGAATACATTAATGGATTATACCCGAGGCTAGTTCTTGTTTTTAAAAGATTTGCACCATTAGCTTTGCTGCAGCAGGTGCTATATTTTTTTTTGTATTTAATAATTCATTCATGGAGTTTGCTTGAGGATATCTGTGTTGAATGATAACACTTTCATTAATCCTTTCAGACCATATGGTCTTCTTCCACATATTCCTTCTGTGTGTGAAGGAGTGTTGGATGACTACATTTCTTTTTTTCCTCCACAAGAAGATTGGGAAGCACCTAACTTTGGTGTACTATAGGGCAAGAACTAACCAGATTCAGATAAGGCTTTCAAAATGCAGCCTCTAAATTCTTGTGAAATTTAGTTTCTCTTATTGAAATCCAAAGCTCTGTGGTTGTTTTAGTTAGTTTGTTTGTTTTCCTTATCTTCTGAAACATTTGCTGATTTTTTTTTTACTTTTATTTTTTTGGATGCAGGATTTGAAGGGGAATGAAATCTAACTGAAAGGATTAGAAGGCTGCTTGATCAGCCTCTACAAAATAATGAATAGAGCAGAAAAGTATAGAAGTACACTAACAGAAAACTCAAAAAAAATTATTGTCAGTATCAGTTTGAATGATCAGAAAGAAGGATGTGCTAATAAACACATAATCTAACAGAATATAATCTATGGGACAGTGGTTCTTGTAGAGTATATAGTACTCTTCATTCTAAGAGTTGCTTGGGGATGACTTGTGAGCAGATGTTAAATCTTTTACATATTTCTTTTGTTGTTGTTGTTTTTTCAAAGAGCTTTTCTGTAAAACTAGAAAAGTGCTCCTTCTTGTCCCATGAAAATGAATTCAGGTTTGATTGAAAGAGGAAATTTAATCATCATATGATTTTAATCCCTAGCTTTTTTAAAAATATGTATAATGTAGGTGTTTTTCCAATGTCTGTTCTAGGACCTTGCAAATCTGATCCAACACCAACACAAAAGCATTGTGCCTTTTGCTAGGAGGAGTAGAGACTGATGAGGAAACTGTAGCAAAGACAGAACATGACCAAAGCCAATGCCACTATTCTACCTCATTCATTTGGTCTCTAAAATCCTATTTATTCTTGAAATACCATTCAATCACATTGCTTTTCTTCTCTGACTGTGTCAGTTGGAATGAGAGCTTCTTAAATTAAATTCCAGTTAATGCTCTGAAGTAGTAGATTAAGACAAAACAGACTCTTTTTTTTTTTTTTTTGTCATCCAGAAATAGGAATCAGCAGCTTGTCTTTGCCAATAGAAGGTTTCCCTGGAAAACATCTTCCAGACATCTTCCAGAGATCCCTTCAAACCTTAACCAGTCTTTGATTCTGTGAAATTTTTAAGGGAATTAATCTTGTTCTCATACTGCTATAGTAAGCAGTAAGTACTGCTGTTTCTGGCTAGAATCTTAGATTTTTACAATATAGTAGGCTGGGGAATTTGGCTTTATTTAACAACATCCATTATTTCCTTAATAAAGTTCAGTCAGGTCATTTCTGACCTCCCTTGTCATTCCTAAATTAGTTATGCTTATCAGATCACAACTTTCTCCAAGTATTAAATCAAAAACTAGAGAGCCAAAGCAAGTCTTCCGACTGTGAACCAAAACTATTACTGGAAAAAATCTTAAAAAACTTCCTACAGGAAACAAATGATGGCTAACACTCAATAAAGTTGTTGTTGTTGTTTTCTTCAATTCCAGACTAGCTCAGAAGGAAGGTAAGATCCATGAAACAAAGAAGAATTATAACATGTTATAATGTCTGTCCTATTTATGAATATACCCAAATGCTGGAAACTGGTGAGCCAACTAATTCTGATTCAGGCACCTCCAACATCTTAAACTGTTAGAAGGACTGAAAACTAAACATCCCACAGGTTATGTATTACATATTATAGATTACATATTACCTATAACAAATTAAGGAAGCAGGAACAGTAGTGGAAAGAATTAATTCTGAATTTGTCCATTGAGAACTCACATCTTTATAACAATAACCAGCAATTTATTAGGAAGAGAGAAATTTCACCAGGAAACAATAAACTGGGTTTTTTTCTGCCACCAGATACTTTTTGTAACATAGTATATTATCTTTATTAATTTTACTTGCTTTGGTGGGCCTTTTAAAGTAATGTTTTATAGTGAAAAATAAATACTATGAATATTGTGAAAACAATACTGTTTTCACAATACTGTAAATATTGTGAAAAATAAAGTACTGTTTTATTGTGAAAACTTGAGGCTGGACTCCAATTAATAGCCAGAAACTACAGAAGAAAATAAGGTAACTAATAGTGTTAATATTTTAAGCATTTTTGATAAGAAAGATAAGAAAGCTAGCACACATGGAAATTACATGAATAAAGCAATAAAACCTAACACAGTGCACCACATCACACAGTAATTAACTCTGAAGAGAGTTCTATATTCCAAGTTTGAAACAGACTAAATGATGGTCATTAAGGTCCATTTTTCACAGTTAGAGAATGCAAAGCCTGGCTCCTCAGCCAGTGCAAGTCAGCTCCAATCACTTTAGCTGGGAGAGATGCTCCCAGCTCTATCTGCTGCTTCGTAGCACAGCCCAGGATAACACACTTCGTAGTCAGTCTAGCTGATGTGCACTACCTGACAGTGTGTTCACATTTGAAGAAATAAGGTGACAAATTTTGTAAAACAAGTATTCTAATTGGCATGTTGCATGAGGGCATGCCCAATGGAAACACGAGCTGAAAAACAAAATAACTATATATGTTTCAATGCAAATAAATAATGAATGATATATTATTCTTGATTTTTTTTCTTTTTTTTTTTTTTTTCTTTTTTCTTCCCTGTATATATTCATATTTAAATGCTTTACACATTAACATTGTAGAATAGATACTGGATGAAATTAACAAGAAACTTGTAAATTATACTCATGATGCATATTTTCAATCATTAATGTCTTGTTTCATTGCTGTTAATGTTACAAGACTGGAATCCATCTGACTTCAACAAATGCCTTTGGAACCTAAATAATTTGTATTTATAGAGATGATTTATATATATATATATATTTATATATAGGGAAACACAATTGGTAATGCCTGCAGTAACTCGAGGAATAAATGCACTGCAAGCTTCCTTTATGACAAGTGCATGAGTCAAGTGCACATTCTGTGCTGCTTATAATATTAACAATAAGCAGTTCAGGGGCTTCAAGTTGTAACATATCATGTGAAAGAAATAAGTAGTCTAAAGAGTTAGTGACATCTGCGTTCACAATCAAGAAAGCTGTCATATAGACTCAGTCCAAACTGTGCTTTGGAGGACTCAGGAGACATAAATTACTGAAGTATTTCATACCTAGCTTTAAGAGAACACAGGAAATGTAGCTGTGTTTGTAGCAAATGAAGTATTTTTAGACCATTTATAATTTACATGCCTCAATAATATTAAAAAAAAAAAAGGGGGGGGGGGAAGATTAATAGATTAAAAAAAGACACAAGTCTTACTTTAATTTTCTGATGTTCATAAAAAAAAAATAACAAGTTTACACATAGCTGTCTTCAAAATATTTTTTACAAGTTGTGAGAATTGACACTGAATTAATCAAAATAGATATTTAACATCATCTTAGAGTCCTTTTTTTTTTTTTTTTAAGGCAAAACTGACAAATGAAAATCATTGTTCTGCATTACTTATTAATAAAGAAAGTAAAGGAATTATTCTCTGGTGGAAATTCATGAATCTTATCTCACTGAGTGGAATATGTGTTACAAGTGCAATTTAAATGTGTGTGTTATGGTTTTCAGAATGCTTTTATTTGTGATTATAAAAGTACCTATAAAGTTTATTTTTGATTATGAATATACCTACAAAGTATATTTAGTCTTTTTAAAAATATATGTTTGGTTTTGATTTTTTTCATTGTTCAGAGCATAAAACCTCAATATTGAACAGATGCTACGCTATCTCTTTAGAGGACTAATTTATTCAAGCAGTATATTCAAGCAGTTTAATGTGTCAATTTCATGTGAATATATGCAAACACAGTGGTATAAATTGAGAAAGAAGCTTTGAATTAGTATGTTATGCATTATTTGAATAACTGATTTAACCTGCAATTGCAATCTTATTTTCAAGTATATTGTAAAAATGCAGCTCCAAAAGCCAGGAAGAAATGTGTCTAGCAACTCAAAAGTCTCCACTAGTTCTATTAGGCATCTATCTAAAATTTCTCAGCCCCCAAGAAAAAGAGAGAGAAACATTATTCATGCAGTTCTAGATTTCTGCATTTAAGTAAGCACCTGTGGACTTAAATTCAGAGAAGCACAATTCAGTAGGAATTGTTGGAAGGCTTAGCTGTGAGCTTTCTTTCCTATTCTGCTGTCACACCATGAATACATACTGCAAAAATACTTCTTTGCTAGCACTTCCTGATTCAGTCTGATTGCAGTTCCAGGAGTATGGATTGTGCTGAAATGGAATGGTGGCAAAAGGCAAACTTCCAGAGAGTTTGAAGTTGGCACTTAGAAAAACAAGGAGTATGCATATAGTATCTGCTTCCTGGCAAAACTGAATAAAATGAAAAGGCTTAAGCCTCTACAGAGACTCTAAAGTCAGCCATCACTTTTTTTTTTTTTCTTCTTCTCTTTACAGCAGGTAAACAGAAACCCCATTCTCTAAAAAATTTGATGAAAATCTGAAACAGATTTTTCAACTTGCAGTACTTAAAAACAGGTTTAATTGAATGTAATCTAAATATAATATCCAAAGAGAAAAATGTTGACACTAGAGTCACAATTACATTTTTATTAACCCTAAAACCAGAAGCAGCATTAAGAATTTATATTGGTATTATCAATTTGTGTCAATTTTAGTTGCAGTTGGTATGTCAACAGTATTTTCCCTCCCTGTCTCTAATAGAAATCTATTAAGCATATACTAGATAACAACAGCACTATTATGGTAACCAGACCGGAAAATGAACACAGAGACAGAAGAGAGTGCATCCTGAAGTTTACAGACAGAAATTATATCTCCATGGTCATCCATGGTTTATCAACAAAATACTTTACAGACTCTCCTGATCTCTTTGCAGTTAGTAGTACCATCTCCATCATCCAAATTCTGACAAAACCTAATTTCTCCCAACCAAATTCATAACATCACTAGGAAGTACTAGCATACACAGATCTGTAACTTCAACCTTCTGGTTTCTTTCCAGAATGTTTTAGACTTTCCTTCCCCACTATATACCTCTATAGCACTTAGTACAAAAACAACATAAACAACCTCTTCATAAACTGCAAAGAAAGGCAAATCTCCCTGACTTTCATTCATCCCACTCACATGACACTCTCCCACCACCCTCATCAGCTGCTTGCACTAATATGTTAGATAGGAATGTGAAGCAGAAGGTGGGCAGGGCAAAGATTTGCAGGAAAATAATCCCTTCAGCTGCCTCTGCAATCTGACAGAGCCTTTTTTTTTTTTTTTTCTCTTTTAGTGAGAACTACAGATGCTTGAAAATGTATTCTGTTCTCTGCTGTCAGCTGGACACTGTACCGTCAAAACTTTTGTTATTTTGTTATGGTGGTGACAATTTCTGAGCTTTCTGTGTTGACACAACCCTCATGCTGTCCTTGGCTAGGTGAATCTGGCTCTCAGCTCTGGTGAAACAAAATGAAGTTCCAAATCATTTCACATTCAATGAATGACAAAAAAGCTGCAGCCTGTTTAAAACTAACAGCAGTCTTAGTAAATCAGAAATTATTTTAGTGTCAAAGTATCAGTAAAATATAGAATTTTGTATGTGTACTTAGTGCTTAAGGAGATAATCTAGGATTATGATAACCTCTAAGAAATGTTATCTAAACGTTGTCACTTTCTCAACAGTACTATGTGGTTTTTTGCCTTTATGGATGCATGTTCATGATAGCTAGACTTTTTTTTTTTTTTTTTTTTTTTTTTTAACATGAACATACCAGTTCTGCTGAAATTTTTAGTGGAGAATGGTTTTTGCTAAGCCAGCTGGTTAGTGGGTGTGAGTCATGAGCAGCAAGCAAAAAGAAATACTAGGGAGTGATGATGATGCTTTGTTGAAACGTAAGTGAAAGAAGTTCAATTTTTTCTTTTCAGAGGCAGGTGACTTTAACCCCCAGACCATTGTGATACAGTTATCTGTCATGTTGGATCTATATGTTTTGTGTAAATAAACATTCACTAGCACAGAGACAGGATAAAGTATCTTCTATGATTCAAATTAATGCTTTTGCTGTCGGACTGTGGTCAGTACCAAGACTGTAGTTATTAAAAACTGTATGTATGGCCTATTTTATCTCAGGATGCAATTATGGAAATATCTATCTATCTATCTATCTACCAGATTTTCAACCTCTCTCCATCAGTCCCATTTAAGAAAGTACCTTTAAGCAACATGCTGATACTCAAAGACTTCAATGACTGTTTTTCCAGTATGAATACTGCAGTATTACAGTACTGCATATGAACTTCTTTGTAGCATTTGGCTGATAATGTGGAGGATCCTAAAATGCTACTGGGAGGGAGGGGGGGAGAAAGTAAAAGTAAAAATATGTCAGAAGCTTTAATTAACACTTATTGCACACGATCTGCCAACCTGCTGTGCATAGGCAGTAAATAAAAAAAGGCAGAGAACTGAAGAATAGTCCATGTTCATTTATTCATCTAAGCTGAGACAAAGGAAGAGTCACTGGCACTGTGATTTAACATAATAGCATCTTAATTGCTTAACAGGATGAGAAAGGTGAGTGGCTAACTATTGCCAGTGAGAATTCTGTCTATTCCCTTAGATATCTGTCTGTTTTTCTTGTCTGTATTTTTTTTTATTATTATTATTTTTAATATAATTTATATATCTGTATAAGGTTAACTGGTTGCAGTTAGCAAACTGTTGAATTCAATTTATTTTTGTTTTCATTATAAATCTTTAACCTTGGAGAATTTTTTTCCCTCCCTCACCCCCACCCCCACCCCCAACACCTTTTCTATTTAGCTGGTTTGGGAGTATATTCAGGTGTTAGAGAGAGAGTTCGTTTCATTTTTTCCTGATGTAGTTCTACTGATAAGTTAAAATTTACTAGCCAAATTATTCTCTGTTTTGAGATTTTAATTATGTTTGCTGTAGCAATCTGCCTCCTCACCTTGATAGGGCTAGATATTTACAGAGTCTATAGCTTTGTACCCAGCCAAAATACTTTTTGAAATCAATCAGTTTTGCTTGAATGAGTAATGCTAAGAAAAGATGTTTGAGATTTAAATGTAGTCAGTACTTTATTACATTGTTTTATAAACAGGCATATTTCCTATGCTTTTAAATAAATGTTTCAAATGTAACTAGAGGGGTATCCTTACACTGTGATCACTATTATTTCACATCACACCTTCATGGACCAGGGTTATTATGTACAAATTAGCAGTGTTTCATCTAGAAGTTGAAGTGGCGTAATCTTCAGCATGTCAACATGTTCTTCCAGTATAGATTTTTTTTTTTCAAAATAACACCACTTTGTTATCAGAAGGCAAGCTTGACTTCTGATGGAAATAGCCACCAAATAGCCAAATTATCCAAATAGCCAATATTCTTGAGCACAATTGTTAAGCCAATTTAGGCAGTTGCTTCCCATGTTTTTGTTTGTTGGATGTTTATTGTTTGTTTCTTCATTTTTGTGTTTGTTTTATTTTTAAAGGTTGAATCTTTTCATCTATCTTAAGGTTCAACATTTGGAAGTGGATTTTTTTTTTTTTAATTTTTATATGTTTCTCATATGACAAGTGTTCATTCAATGGACAAGTGGGTGGGGCAGGGTGTGGTGGAGATTAAGTTGCCATCTAGTGTGGTTTGGAGTTTCAGTTATAAACTGAAAATGCTTTAGGTTTTCTAAAATCATAGTATAAGTGTGTTAGGGCAGGTAAATCTCTCATACAGTCTCTCAGGCATGGCCTTTTTGGTTTCTTAGCCAGTACAGTACATAATCTAGTAGTCTAGGTGGTCACAAGGTTAAAATTTCAAGTAATGTTTCATGCCCATGCTCTCACCACACAGCAGCAGGAGGTAGTATTAGCTGTATAGGTTCTAGTGAAGACTTATGTTTACTTGCACAGTATTTCATCCTGAATTTCCAGCACCCATTGGAAACATAATCTCACTATACAAATTGCATTTTTTGTATTTGTGTTTTGTTTCAAAACACGGTGTTCCAGTGAATTTGTGTGAAGAGCCTGGCTTTGCAAATCTATATCAAAATAACAGTTTAAAATAGTTATGTTCTGGATCATTTAGCAGAATATGCATCAGCTTCCTAAAGCTTCTGTGCATCTAAGAGGCACTATCATCTCTAAAGCTAATTTTCAGTGGATAAACTTTATGAAGTAAAACTTCATAAAGTAAACTTCATACATACTGATCGCATGCCATCCTTTTTAACGTTGACAGTTTTTCCTGAGCCTGGTTTTAGAAGACAGCTGAAAAGGTAATGTTCTTCCAGATAATATAGTATCCACTTGGATTTCACGAGCTGGCTGATGCAGTTTCTTCTTGATTTCTGATACAGTTTTCATATTAATGTTACTGATAGTGCTGTAGTCAAAATTTTGTGTCATCTTTTAGACTATGCCCATGAATTCCTAAAATTTTAAAGAAACTTGTTTGAAAAAAAAGTGTTTTCACTGATTAGATTGTTGTTTGATTAATATTATGCCATTATAATATAAAAAATTATAGACAAACTTAAAGGCTTAGCATTTTATGAGACATATAGACATATTCAGAAAATACTCTTTATGATATGTCTTATTGTATCATGAAAATGTTATTGAGGCATGTGAGCTGGAAAACATATACAATTGTTTGTTTTTTTTTGTTGTTGTTGTTTGTTTTGTTTTAAAAATAAGAATGTCTGTGAAAGCTAGAAACCAATGAATTGCAGGTCAGCACAGCTACAATACATGTTAAAATAAAAACAAGAGAGAAACTTGCTGAACACAGAGGGTAAATGTAGTTCTGAGAAACAGCATTAGTGGTGGGGAGAAAGGATATAGGTACACTGTTTCTTGCAGTAATTTTAGGTCCTATTCTAACTGCTGGCATCCAGAAGAGAGAAAAATGCTCAGCTGAATTGTTTCATTGTTGTTTAGGGCCACTATGTATCTTGAGGACCTTAAATGGCAGCTCGCTTTGATGCCAGCAAGGTAATAAGGAGCATATTTTACTGTTTTAATTTCCTGATTTAGTAACATTATTTCTGGCTTTGAAACCAAGGATGCCAAATTTTGCATCCCTAGATTAATCTTGCATGCTTTTAACTTTAAATTTCTGCATTGTTTAAGAGTGAAGTCGCGTATACTAAGAAATATGAGACGCTTTCTGCAGAAACAAAGGATGTACATGCACTCAGACTCTCAGAAAGCTGAGATGAATCTAGGAATATCAAGATTTTTAAGTATGTTTCCTGTTTTGCTGCAGTGTTTAAGGACAAAATGACAGTTTACAAGACAATATCTCCCCAGAAAGATATTGCCTTTTCTGGGAGGGGAAAAGGTGTCTCACAGCTCTTGCTGCTCTCTGGTGAATTGAACACAGCCAGGTGCAGGCTGAAGCACTTGCAGTCCTGATGACCACTGAATCTGATCTTTTGCTGGGATTTATGAAAAGTCTCTTCCAGCTGTAATTTCTTGACTTGGACTGAATAATGTTTGAAACCAGAAGTCAGTCAGAAATAGAGTTTTGATGTCTTTTGTTTTTCATTTGTTTACATTTTGATCCTAAGTTGAATGTCAATCAGAGTTCAAATTCTGACATTATAAAAACAACCTTAGCAGTTTCTGAGAAAGGGAAAAGAAAGGAAAGAGATACATGTGACTGATTAGTTGTTAGAAATCACTAACTTGATCCACGCTTTTGTTTTTCATTACTACCACTCTTCAGCTGCATGTCATCCTTTCAACAATTTTTCTTCTTATGAAATGCACAGAAATAGTGGCTGTATCAGAGTAAAGCAGTTAAACCAAAGCCACAGAAGACATCTGGTCTGGGTGCTTTCCAATTCTTTGTTTTTAAAGGTTTTCTTAGTCATTTTTGTTATTTGTGTTTATATTTTCCTGTTATTGAATATCCAATTGAATTCAACTGAAGTTGTGCATTTCAGCTGACTTATCCCACATGTTCCTCCAGATCTTGATAATGTATTCTGGGTCTGTGCGCTGGGGTTTTCCGTGACTGATCTTCTAGAGATCTCTTGAAATAATCTTTTTGGCTAGCCCTGCAAAGTGTTATTTTAATTCTTTTAGCCTGCCTTTATTTTTCCTGAGACAATGATACAGTGTTTTAGTTCTTCTATTAATGTTTTGCTGTCTAAATCCCCTATTCATTTTGAACATTTCCTCCTTTTTTCTGATTTTATCAACTTTGCAAATAGTTTAAGGTTGATTTAACAACCCCCCACCCCCCATTCAAAGCTTTCCACTCAAAGCATGATTTTCTATGATTTTTTTCTTCTTCTGTGGAGGAAGCTGGAGTTTCTTAAGGGCTGAGTGAAGCTGATGAATTCAACATCATTTCACAGACTTCTTTAGCAGTTTCAGCAGTTCCTCTGACTCATCCTGTCAGACATAGACCTTGACTGAATTTTGGGATTCCTGGGCTTTGCCGTTCATGCAGTACTTGTTTCTGGCTTCTCAGAGGGTAGGTCAGACCATGATCATCCCAGGCATTATCCTCAGCAATTAGCCATACTGCCAATCTGTCTGGTCTTATCTGGGGGCAGTGCCCACTTTCTAGTCTCAATATGTCTCACCCATCTTAAAAGAGAATGATAGAGCCTATGTAGATGAAAAAAAACTGTGGTAGAGAATGGCCAGCTGCCCCTTTCTTACTTCTGGTTATCTTCTTTACTGCTTTAATAAGCCAGTGTGTCTCCCTCCACATCAAGCAGCATGTGGGAGATCTAAATCTGGGACAGCAGACTCACTAATGCACTCTGTTACAGGAGTTAGGGAGCACCCAGAAGTGCTCAGGAAAGATTTCTGGAGGAGCAGCTCTGTCTCTTGCACTCCTGAGAGGGCTTGTTTTCTATTTCTGTCTCAAATCCATGATTTTGTTGCTCCAGTCCTCCTGCTGTGTCAAGCAACAGCTCATCCACCTGTGCTACAACTGTCTATGCTTATTAGTATTTGTAATTTATTTATTTATTGTATTATGTTAGCAACAAAGAGCACAGTGAGATCAAGGAACTGTTTTCTTGCATGTGACATACAAACCACAATTAAGCAGCAAAAATGCACCAATAGGAAGTTTGTGATGAATACATGTATATATAGACGTACAGCAAAGATAGAGAGCTACAGTAGTCAGCCACTAGTAGTCAAGAGGTGCCTACCAGTAAGCTAATCATGGCTACGTTTTTTTTGTTTGTTTTGTTCTTTCCTTTTTTTCCCTTGCTGATCATATATCAAACAGCCCTAAGCTGCATTTGTCTCTGACATTTTGTAAATTAGTGTTTTCTTGGGAAACAAAGCTTGTCTTCACTGTAACTCTACATAGTACACAAAAACATGTACATATGCATACCTTCATATATATGTATATATATATATATGAGCAGCTTCATAGCAACAAAAAATGAGCTAGAACTTGTTAATTTACAAGAAAAAAATTCTCAAGAATATAGTTTCCTCCACAATGTTTTGTTTGTTTGTTTGTTTGTTTGTTTGTTTTTCTGGTAAGCTTCTCACTCAACTAAATCCCGTATACGGTGCAAAGCAGAGACAAACATAATCCTGTGAGCATGCATAGAGCTGCATTCAAGAAGCAAGGAACTTTCCTTATAAACTTAGAATTGCTATTATTAAAGTCACAGGCTTTCAGAAAAAGGTAGGGTTTTTTTGTTGTTGTTTTGTTTTTTAATGTTAAGTAGATCAAAGGTAAAATAACATTAAAAAGCACAGTGGCTTAGTTCAGTTCTACCATAGTCTTTTATAACCAAATTAAATGAAAAAAATGTGAATTAAATACTAAATTAACTACTCAGGTACAATTTATGTGTCATTAACCTCAGATTAAATTCTATTACCAAGAAAATAAAGCTTTCAGGGGACTCAGTACATTTTTAAAGGGGAAATGGAGGGCAAATAATATTTCCATAATTAAAGTTTTAAATCAAGTTAGGGACACTGATCCAAATAAAATTACCTACACATTGCAATATGAATCAGAAGTTGTATAAAACACCATTCAATTTAGTTACTAATTGTAGGTGATTATTTCTTGAGTGATGGTGTTAAATTCTGAAGTTATATTAGAGGTAGAATATTTTAGACATAATGTTATGGCTGGCTGACAATTTTCCCTTACTACATGTGACAGCACCACTGTTTTACAGCTTGCACTGCTGTGCAAGGGTTTCAACTTCTGTCTGCTAATTCAAAAAGGAGATTTTAATTCTAAAAGGAGTTAGTAGCAAGACATTTTCTGTGACTTATCCCTCTCACACAGAAAGTCATTCTCTACTCCCTCTCATGATTCACTGAAGGCAGACTCATTAACCTTTCTTAGAGTTTATTACGGAACTGCTCTTATTTCTCTGGCTTACAATGAAAGGGTTACAAAGGAATGTCTGTTAGCTATATACAAGACATTCTTATTTATCATTACTAATACTACATTTATCTGTATTGAATGGATTTTATTCTACCTTCTTGCATCTTTCAATATAATAGAGAAGCAAGTGGAATAGCACTATTAAAGGAATTTGTATAAAATAAAAACAATATATCCAAAAAGAAAGGAAAAAAAATATGTTTGTTTATGTCAGTAATATAAAAGTCTTCTTGTAACTATTCCATTTGCAAATTAGTAAACAGATAAAGATAAAATTACATTTTCAAACAGAATTCTAAGTACCTCCTAAGCAGGATGAATACATGGATTTATATTTCCACTGCCTTGAAAGATTTGTCATGTTATATATATGTATATATGCATACCTGTGCACATCTACACAATCTTAAAAATATAAATAACTATAGAACACCCTTATATTTTCAACTCTTGGGGATGCCTCTTGTGATATTTGTCTACAAAACTTTAGTCTTGGGATAAGGTCAATGCACCAGAAAAGTTGGTTTCTAGTTTAAAAATACAAAGTAACTATTGATAATTGTAGCACTAAAATAAATAAGTAAATAAAGAAATACAACATTCAAAGGGGGGAAAAAAGTTTTTTTCCTTTTTTTTTTTGACACAATCTCTTGAACAGAACTAGCATACTGTCTTGTAATAAAAAAATACTGTAAATGTTTCTCTTTCAATATATGTAAAAACAATTAGCATTATTCTATATATATTGTATATAGTATATGTATTCGTACAAACTGTAATATACTGACAATAGGAACCTCACAATCATTCTTCCATTTTTCTAATAGTTTTACTACTTTTTTTTTACAGTCATGAACTAATTCAAAGCATTAAAGGTCTTAAATTAAAGCTGAGCAAGAACTGTTGATGCATAGGAAATTTATAACCCCTCTCCAGAATTACAAAATAAAATATTTTGTGGGGTAGAGAAAAGCATATTCATAAACTTTGGTCAAGCTGAGGTCTAATGTAACATAAATAAAGAAAATATAAATACTGAAGCACCAGATGCTTTTATTAAGCAAAATATTTTTATTTGTCTTTTTGAAATGGCATTTTTATTAGTAAATTAATTTATTCTGTCCAGCTCAAATTTTTCCAGTATCATATTACATTATTATACATTGAGAAAAACAGAGTGGAAATATGCAATTGTTTCAATGTTAGACATTCTTTTTCCAGAAGAATAAACTATTTGACATATCCAAAGGGAAAAATGTTATTTCAGAGGAGTTTGATGTATGTATATTATTTATAAATTTGAACTTATTTTCCCTTTTGCAGATGAATAAATGTTAAATAGCTTGCTAGAATTTTCCAAGCATTTTTGTTGAATACTCATTCATAGACCTCTTGAAGTTTTATATTGGTGAAGGCATGAAAAGCAAAAGTTTTATATTTAATCTCATTTATTTATTTATTTATTCAGAATTACCCTTATTAGTATGTTATGTTTTATGTATTTAAAGCCCTACAAGGATTAGGACTTTCTTCCACGACTTTCTGCATGTGAAAATTTATGAACTTTTGTTTAATATATTCTCCTGGGGTGGAAAGGGTTAACTACCATAAAAAAAAAAAAAAAAAAAAAAAAAAAGTAAAATTCTAAATAGGAAGCTTTGACATTATCCTTGAAATTGTGACTTAAAAATTAGATAATAATTTAGCTTCAGCATTAAACATTCAAATTATTGTATTGATTGCCTTGATCAAATTATCTAATTAGAATTTATATCCAAGTAGATAGCAATCTTCTTAAAATTTATAAAGATAGATTATTTTTATAATTAATCTGATGCTTAAATTTTAATTCTATATTGAGTCTACCTTGATTAATTTGATTGTGATGTGATTTTGATCAAACAGTCCTAATGAAGCTTAGCATTTGGGAGATTTATTTTATTTTATTTTATTTTATTTTATTTTATTTTATTTTATTTTATTTTATTTTACTTTATTATTTTTATTTATTTATTTATTTTTGAGGAAAGAAAAAAAAAGAACAGAAAAGTGCGGGGAAAAAAAATATCTTACAATGAACAGCATGGGTCCATAACTGTGCAGGAACTGGGAGGATACCATGTGGCCAACTTAAAAAGCTAATCTGTTTCCCCTAATTAGTCTTTGGTTCTCACACATCCACCTCCTGTAATGCAACAGGGTTTAGCTGAATCAGTGCAGATACATTGGAGCAGAATTAGCTTCTGTCACTTGCTCCTCTTAAGACACGTTAACAATTCACTACGTGTTTACCAGTCTGTGTTACTCTACTGTGGCATCCTGATGGCAGCTGCTGATCCTCTCTAATCTGTATTTTAAATCATTCTCATTCTTAAGCTCTCCATTAAAAAATAGCCCTCCCACAGGAGCATATTGTTGATGATGTTGTGTGTGTGTGTCGGTTTTTTTTCTTCTTTTTTTTTTAACCTGACCTGAAGAGAATGAAAGCTAAAAAAAGTAAAAAAAAATAAAAAAAAATACTGCTCACTAACAAGCATAATGAACATCCTTCATACTATTGACAGGCTAGTCATCTCTTCCCATAGGTATATATTCTCTATCCAACTAAATCCAAGAACTTGCTTGTAATTCAAGCAGACTGATATTCCTGGCATACTATTGTCCAGATCTGACTCTAGCACTAGATTTCCTTTATAAACTGTTGCTCTTAAATCTTGAAGGCATCTATCCTGAACTGTTTTGACCTTTGCAACATTTTAAAGCTTTAGATTTAATGCTGGTTACAGACCACCTGAGAAAGTTGAGACTTTGGGAAGCTTAATCAGCCCCTTGATAGTCCTGCAACAGGAGCAAATTCCTGAGTGCCTCTCTGGCATTTCCCCAGCCCTCAGTAGCATTTAGACCTGTCATGAACTCTTAATCCATTTTTAACTCCTTGAGTGTTGAACTATGAAGTGGATTTTTTTATAAAGTGCATTAACTTAACCTTTTGGCAGCCCAGTCTTTAACTGCATGTGGAAGATTTCACTAACTCTAAGATTTCATTTAAACAGATGTCTTCCTTGACATCTGACATGACTGCAAGGACTTTGTACATTTAATTGCTCAAATTCTCAGCAGAGATGAACAGGAATGAACCCTCAGACTCCCGTGGAACAGCATGAATTTAGACCAGCTTGCAAATCTGGAATTATACATGCATTTTGAGATGTTTCACTTTATCTTCTTCATATGGTGGTTTTTGGACAAGCCCATTCTATGCATTCTTACCAAATTCATATACAATGTTTCTTTTCAGTACAATTCTAATAAATAATTAAATTGAAACATTTTCTCCTTCAGTCAGTACCAGATTTTACAATCTCGGATGACTTCAGAAAGTTATTCTGTCCTTTGTTTTACACATACCACGTCCACACCCCCATGTTCCCTCATCTGATGTAGGGCAGCCAAAGGATTTCAAGTGAGATGATACTCTGGGATATTCTCCAACTTTGACTAACTCTCAATGGAAAATTTTCAAGGGCACTCTTATATCCTCAGCTCCCAAAGGAAATCTAAAAGACTTTGCTATAAAACTTCCCCTTGAGCCTTTGAAACTCCGTTTTTAAAATAATGTTTTAGAAAATAAGAATTAATATTGCTAAGATTTCACCTCAATCAATAAGACCTGCCAAGTCTTCAGATGAAAGTTTAATGAAAAAAAGACAGGATTATTTATTTATTTATTTATTTTATTTTTATTTATTTTTATTTATTATTTTTATTTTATTTTATTTACTTTATTTATTTATTTTTACTTTATCAAGTAGAGAACATGAGAATTCATTAAACTTATTTTTGACACTTTCGAAAACTGTTTTCATCAGGTGAGTTCTGATCGAGTCTCTAATCATAGTGTCAAAAACATTGCTTAATATGTTAGATGTTATAAGGAAATTTCAAACTGTGTTGATATACTCAACAATTTTGAATGCTCTTGAATGTTGTTTTGAATTTCACTCAACATTCTCACTTTCTGAATTTTCTTATATAGATTTTCTTAAGTCTGTCAAATACTTAGTACCCTGAGATTTCTTTCCACTTCTTTTCACTTCACGGTACTGCTAGCAAGTTTTGCTAAAGAAGTTGTAATCCGGTTGTTGATATTCAGTTTTATATATATTTTAATGAAGTTTTGGACTCTTTGATAACAAAGTTCTACCAGAAATCTGGAATTTATGGTAAAGTAAAATGAATGATGTTGGAAGGTTTAATTATTGTAATTCCCAAGACTGGAAAATATAACTAGAATGTACCAGTTGTCATCTCACATCACTCATTAGGAGTAATAAAATATTTTAGGACTGATAAAGGATTTTAAATAAATCTTTTCAATCAAGACAAAAATTTGAACAGTGACTATGAAAACCTTTTATTTCAGAAGTAGTGAACTTTATCAAACATAGAGGTATCATCCAAAATGTCCAAAGGAAAATGTTAGAGGACTCTTGGAAACTTCAAAAGTGCAAGTGACAATCCTCTCATAATGTTAAGAAAAATAAGCATAACAACTTGGACTCCTACAGTAGTTTGCAAAGCCACATGCATTGCATGCTGCATTAAGGCTGAGTATAGTCTTCCACACAGTACCTATCACAATAAGAATAAATATGGTCCAATGATTTTTTATGTAATCAAGTGTTTCTTAAAGTGTCTTAAAACTCTACACATGAAAAGCCACATCCTCGAGACTGCTTAGTTTTTCTCAAAGAGAGTCTTAAAATTGAGCTCCAACAGGCAGGAGTGCATTTGAGGTGCAAATCTAAAATAACACTGATATGACCTGTTGAAGGGGGTTTACACGGCAAGGTTTTGGTAGCGGGGAGCTGCAGGGGTGGTTTCTGTGAGAAGAATCCAGAAGCAGCCCCACCACGTTAGATAAGGGCCATGCCACTGGCCAGGCCAGAGCCAGGCCAATAAGAGATGTTGTTTGCACCTCTGTAAGAGCAAGTTTAAGAAAATGAAAAAAAAAAAAAAAAAAAAAAAAAAAAAAACCACACCCTGCTGCCCAATATTAGCTGGGAGAGAAAGGGGAGTGAGAAACAGCCTTGCAGACCCCAAAGTCAGTGCAGAAGGAATGAAGGAGGTGCTCCAGGCACGCAGCAGTGGTTCACCTATGGTTTGCAGAAAGGCCCCTGGTGGAGCAGACTGTCCCCCTGCAGCCCATAGGTCCCACATGAAGCAGACCTTCATGCTGCAGCCCATGGAGGAGCCCCAGTGGAGCAGGGGGATGTGGCTTGAAGGAGGCTGTGGCCCATGGAGAGCCCCTGCAGCAGCAGGCCCTGGGTCAGAGCTGCAGCCTGTGGAGAAGAGCCCACGCAGGAGCAGGGGATCTGGGCGGAGCTGCCACCCACCTGTGGAGGACCCGTGCTGGAGCAGTTTGCTCCTGACGGATGGACCCTGTGGTGCAGAGCTGTGTGAGAGCAGTTCTTGAAGAGCTGCTGCCTGTGGGCAGCCCCCTCAGGCTCAGTTCAGGAAGGACGGCATCCCATGGGAGGGACCCCACGTGGAGCAGGGGCAGAGAGTGACCGTGAAGGAGCATTGGAGGCGAAGTGTTAGGGACTGACCTTGACCCCATTCCCCCATTCCCCTGCGCTGCTTGGGGGGAGGAGGTAGAAGAAGTTGGATGGGGGGAAGGTGGTTTTAGTTTCCTTCCTTTGTTTCTCACTCCTCTAGCTTGTTAGTAATAGGCAATAATTTTTACTAATCTCCCTGCACAGAGTCTGTTTTGCCTGTGATGATAATTGTTGACTGATCTCCCTGCCCTTATCAACCCTTGAGCCCTTTTCATCATATATTCTTCCCCTTTCCCTTTGAGGAGCTGGAGTGAGAGAGCAATTGTGGTGGAGCTCAGTGTCCCACCTGAGTAAAACCACCACACCTTTAACAAGAATATTGAGATTTTTATGAAATATGAATGGAGATGTGTATGTGTAAATTCCAAAAGAAACATCACAGCAAGGGTTAAGAGACTGAACAAAAAAACACCATTCACAACAATAACATTGAAAAATATTTTTTTACCAAGGCTAGAAGGCCTGCACTCTGTTAAGACAGCAGCGCAGACAACTTGCTGGCAGAAGGCACTACATTGTGACAACAGGAGGGTGAAAACAAAGTTCCCATTATTTCTTCTGTTTGCCCAAATGGAAGACCAGCTGTAACCATAAAGATCTGTATATATCCTAAAGAAGGAAAAACAAGCAATGAGTAGCACCTTTGCCTAATATTTATGGATATTAATATATTTTTTAAATCTATTTCTCTATCTTAGATAAGTAAAATTCTGATGCCAAAGAATCATATAAGTAACTGTTGGCATATAAAAGGTAGTATAAGACCAAACTAGTTTGTCATCACTAATCAAAATTACTGCAAGAGATGTGGTGAGGAGGCAAAAGCTGTCATAAAAGTGGTCCAGGCCAGATTATCTGAAGCCTTATCTTGTTGCTTTTGATGATCGTGTGAGCATATCTCTTTGAAATCTCTTTGAAACATTGCAAAACAAACATCACATTCTCCTTTCATAAACTCTACAGTGAGTCTTGTTACACTAATTTCCTTTAACACAAATGCCCAGAAAGGGAAAGGGGAACTGTTTAAACTGGCCAGACAGACTGATACATAGAGCTTCTCAGATGCGTGTGTGTTCCGCCAACATGGTTAAAAGAGTGTCCAACTCTGTCCAAGTCTCTCACCCATTCATCCTCTAGAATAAAGCATAAAAAATGGCTGTTTACTTAGTTTCATAATAGGACTTGTCACAAAAGTAACAGGCACAGAGCACTGATATCAGTCGTACCTAGGGTTGGTCACGTCTAGTTGCTTATGTTTGAAACCCGTTTTCCAATTTCATCAAAGATCACAAAGAAGAAGTTGTCTTAAAGACAATTATATTTCTTCAAGCTTTCTAAAGTAAATAGCTAGTTATAAGACTTAGTTAGACATTTGACTGTCTGACAGTATAAACTTTGATCCTAAACTCTCTTCAAACTAAAATTTTCACACTCCATTCTGAGATTTGAGGAATTGTGTATAACTTGTTTTATACAACCTTACTTATTATGTTTAAAATGTAAAAAGATTTACAATAACTTTTCCAGACATTAATTTTCTGATTATTTGTTTCAGTGACGCATCTTACTCTTTTGCACAGTCTATCTGAAATCACAGAATCACAGAATCACAGAATTTCTAGGTTGGAAGAGATCTCAAGATCATCAAGTCCGATCTCTGACCTAATACTAACAGTCCTCCACTAAACCATATCACTGAGCTCTACATCTAAACGTCTTTTAAAGACCTCCAGGGATGGTGACTCAACCACTTCCCTGGGCAGCCCATTCCAATGCCTAACAACCCTTTCAGTAAAGAAGTTCTTCCTAACATCCAACCTAAAACTCCCCTGGTGCAACTTTAGCCCATTCCCCCTGGTCCTGTCACCAGGTACGTGGGAGAACAGACCAACCCCCACCTCGCTACAGCCTCCTTTGAGGTACCTCTAGAGAGCAATAAGGTCCCCCCGATACTCCTCTTCTCCAGGCTGAACAAGCCCAGCTCCCTCAGCCGCTCCTTGTAAGACTTGTTCTCCAGATCCTTCACCAGCTTGGTCACCCTCCTCTGGACTTGCTCGAGCACCTCGATGTCCTTCTGGTAGTGAGGGGCCCAAAACAGAACACAGTACTCGAGGTGCAGCCTCACCAGAGCCGAGTACAGGGGGACAATCACCTCCCTAGCCCTGCTGGCCACACTGCTTCTTATACAAGCCAGGATGCTGTTGGCCTTCTTGGCCACCTGAGCACACTGCTGGCTCATGTTCAGCCAACTATCAACCATCACTCCCAGGTCCTTCTCTGCCTGGCAGCTTTCCAACCACTCATCTCCCAGCCTGTAGCTCTGCTTGGGGTTGTTGCGCCCCAGGTGCAGGACCTGGCACTTGGCCTTGTTGAACTTCATACAGTTGACCTCAGCCCATCGGTCCAGCCTATCCAGATCCTCCTGCAGAGCCTTCCTACCCTCAAGCAGATTGACACACTCACCTAGCTTGGTGTCATCTGCAAACTTACTGAGGGTGCACTCGATGCCCTCGTCCAGATCATCAATAAAGATATTAAAGAGGACTGGCTCCAGTACTGAGCCCTGGGTGATGCCACTAGTGATCGGCCTCCAACTGGATTTGACTCCATTCATCACAACTCTTTGGGCCCGGCTATCCAGCCAGTTTCTAACTCAACGAAGCATGCGCCAGTCCAAGCCACAAGCAGCCAGTTTCTTGAGGAGAATACTGTGGGAAACGGTGTCAAAAGCCTTGCTGAAGTCGAGGTAGACCACATCCACAGCCTTTTCCTCATCCACCCAGCGCGTTACTTTGTCATAGAAGGAAACCAGGTTCGTCAAGCAGGACCTGCCTTTCATAAACCCATGCTGACTGGGCCTGATCGCCTGCTTGCCCTGCAAGTGCCGCGTGATGACTCTCAAGAGGATCTGCTCCATGAGCTTCCCTGGCACTGAGGTCAAACTGACAGGCCTATAGTTCCCCGGGTCTGCCCTCCGGCCCTTCTTGTAGATGGGCGTCACGTTTGCTAGCTGCCAGTCAACTGGGACCTCCCCCGGTAGCCAGGACTGCTGATAAATGATGGATAGTGGCTTGGCCAGCTCCTCTGCCAGTTCTCTCAGTATCCTCGGGTGGATCCCATCCGGTCCCATCGACTTGCACACATCCAAGTGCCATAGCAGGTCGCCAACCGTTTCCTCATGGATAGTGAAGGCCACATTCTGCTCCCCATCCCCTTCCACCAGCTCAGGGTACTGGGTGTCCAGAGAATAACTGGTATTGCCACTAAAGACTGAGGCAAAGAAGGCTTTAAGCACCTCCGCCTTTTCCTCATCTTTTGTAACTAGGTTTTCCCCCGCATCCAGTAAAGGATGGAGATTCTCCTTAGTCCTCCGTTTTGCGTTGATGTATTTGTAAAAAGATTTTTTGTTGTCTTTAATGGCAGTAGCCAGATTGAGCTCCAGATGAGCTTTGGTCTTTCTAATTTTGTCCCTGCACAGCCTCACAACATCCTTATAGTCCTCCTCAGTGGCCCGCCCTTTTTTCCAAAGATTATAAACCTTCTTTTTTCTCCTAAGCTCAAGCTGCTACTCTCTGTTGAGCCATAAATGATTCCACTGACTTCTGCTCTTCTATTTCAGTCTCTAAAACTGAAATCTGAATCTGGTCCATGGTTCCAACTGTGACATTTGAAAAGTATATTTTAAGCAAGATTCTGTATCATGTAGAGTAAATTCTATTGTCCCTAAATTTTGTATTTGGTTTTGAGGTTTATATGTGTTTAATCACTGAACAGGTTTCAGGAACTCTTTAATTTACTTTATTCATTTTTTATTTAAAAAAAAAAAAAAAAAAAAAGACTAAAAAATATGGAAGTAAAATCTTAGGAGGGAATTAGAAGCCCTAACAATTCCACTTTTTTAAAAAAGGCAAAAAAAAAAAAAAAAAAAAATGTGTACAATTTCAGATAATTACTTGTAATCCTTAGTAATCCTCCACAGACAACATGAACTGGCAGTCATTAGTATGCTTTGAGCTTTTTATTTTGCATACACACCAAGATATGTAAAATGTCAGTGTCCTTGCTGTCCTTTAGTTTCCAACTAAAACATAGTAAATGAGATAAGATAAAATCAAATCAAATAACTGTTCAACTTCAGTTAAGAACTGAGAGAAAAATGTTTACATTGAAGCAATAACTTTTTTCTTCTCAAAGACTTAAGCAAAAATAAAATGCATACATCTGTTTGGAGAGATTTTCTTTCCTATTTCAAATCCAATGGATAATTGAGTGGTTTGTGTTCTGACAGTTCTGAAAGAAAGAAATTCAGGCCAATGTAATTGATTCAGCTTGGGATTTAGTCTTTTTGCATTTCTTGAAAATAAAAATAAATAAATAAATAAATAGGATAAAATCAAAAGAAGGTTATTGCCTCAATTCCGTATATTTTAATACAAGCAGGACTAAAAAGAATACCTTTCAGAATTCATTTCTTCATGCCACCTATAACAAACCTTGTGATTCAAACACTCAACTGGAAAGTGTGGTTAAGTGTGGAAAGGTGATTTCCAGGTTCTGAATTAATAAGCATTCAATTTATACAAATTGGAATGGCTTTGCATCCTGGGATGCTCCATAACTTGCAGGCTAAGGCATTTTGCTGAGAGAGGAAAAATTTCTGATGAGATTTCTGTTGTAAACCAGGCAGAGACAAAACTTGACTGTAGCTTGTCCCTTTCAGTAAATTTCCCTAAGTCCTTAGTAACTTGGCTTGAAACCAAAATCAGAACATGTTATTTGGGAACTGCTGAAGCTATCTTCTCTGATATTTCTGAACATTTTATATTTTTGTTCAACTATAAATATTTGCTACACTCAATCTGAATTTGTGAGTAGTTTCAGCTACTAGGGAAAAGTTTGGTGAGTACTTTTTTCCCTTCAAAAAATAATTAAAATATTGTTTTGATTGCAAATGCAGAGACTGAATCCTGCAAAAACCTATTCAAGTAAATCTTCTTGTGTACCCTTAAAGACATTATGAAAGACTACTCTAAACCTTGCTAAATCCTTACTTACACCATTAAGATTAGTCCTCAGCATAATTTTGGCCTGAGTAAACCAACATACTCCCAGGCACTTTCTAGGCGTGGTTAGAAGTGAGTATGGAGGACATGAGAATTTACAGTTACTAGTTTGAATGCAGATTGCAAAATTCTGAAGGGTATGGAACTTCAGTAATGGCTAATTAGATAAGGTTTATTTGTGCCAGTTGGCCTCAAAGTCAGAGAGCAGGTCTCAACACTGTTTAATTTATTCTTACTGATATAGCTATGAGTCCCATTTTCTGTGAACGTACCTTTTTTCTGCCTTAGAGAATATAAATTTATTTAGTTGGGAAAGGAGTAATTTGGCCATTTGTATTGGATTCCTAAAGCACACCTGTTTCATCAGAGTAGTAGCAATTAAAACAAGGTAAAACAAAAAGCAACTAAAACTCTCTGCAGTTGCACACAATCCAAGCCATCAGGAATGCATTGGATTGATTGCAGAGTGTATCACTACTGTAGAACTTACTGAACACACCTGATGCAATTACAATACTTTGAATTGGCAGCATGTATATTCAATGTCCACATGGTGTGTTCAGAATGTGATAGGTTCAGCTGCTCACTGCACACTTTCCAGCATGTTCTGCTTGGGATCACAGAGAAAGCAGAAGAAAGAGGTTTGGTGTTCCGTGATTTGAATGCTTAGAATACAATTTAGAAGTTTGATAATGAAATCAAATAGCCATGATGGAAAAACTGTTATTGACTTTCATGAGATCAAAATTTCTTTCTTTCTTTTATTGCAATTGTTACAGCAAAATTATGCTAAACTATATATAGTAGGTTTTAGATTATGGTGACAGAGAGAAAAAAAAAAAAAAAGAGAGAGATTGAAGTAGAGGAACTAGATAAGAAGGGTGTTCAGGCTATGCCATTGAATAAATAGGGGAGACACATGTAGTGTAAAAAGGTATACATGCATGAAGAGGTAAGATGTCTCATCACTCAGAGCCACTTCAGAGTAGCTTATTCTGACCCAAAGAAGATGAAAAACAATTATAGACATTGGCACTTAAAGAGTTCTAGAATAGATAATATAAAATATAGTGGGGAATAGAAAATGATTTTCAAAAACGCATATGAATCAGTGAACATGAGTATAAAACAAGAAATCCAAACTGATACTCTAAGAAAATATTCATCTTGCATACAATACCAGTGTATATCACTTTGTCACTTGGAATTACCTCAATATATGATTTCTTTTTTTTTCTTATGCTATATTAAGTAAATTATCAGTCAAATATTTCTTTAAAAAATGTAGGATATTCAGGGTCACTTAATATCAACATATTTACAGCTGCATACTTCCATGTAGTTTAGGTTAATTCTCACAACAATTTATTTACCTATTTATTTATTTATTTATTTATTAATGAACACTTAAAAAGATCCTTAAACCTTTGTTAAACCAATTTGAATATGAGGTACTATCTAATAGGATGTGACTATTAGACTAAGGTATTTCATTACACTTATACATCATTTGTATTGCTAAAAATATCTAATTACAGAATGTTTGAAGATTATAATATTAATTTCTTCATTGAAAAAATACTTGTAATCTGTTGTAGTTCAATATTATTACACAGAATGTTGCAGAAATCAGGCAGGTATTTCTTCTGATATCTTATTCCTTCAAAGTATATCTGCTGGTTTTGTCAGCCCTTTATAGCACTTAGAGCTGCTGAAAGTGTTTTTTCTACAGCTGCAACATAAAATCAAGTTCCGAATTTGAGTTTGACCTATCTTTTCACAGACATAAAAAAATAAAAAATTAAACAACAACAATCAAACAAGCAAAGGAAAAAACAAAACAAAACAAAAAAAACACCTCTGTGTGTAATGCAGAAGGTTGTCTAACATTTGCGCAATGGTCATTTTTTCCCCTTGCACATTTATTCCATGTTCAGTAAAATTGTGCAACTGAAATGTGGTAGTGAAATTTAAAGAAATCTGTTCTTTATTTGATCAAATGAAAACAAATTCTCCAGAAGTACGCAGAAACAGCTTAAGCAAAGGAAAGGTGGCAGACCACAACAAAAGATGGAATACATTTCTACTTTATAGAAGGAAAATGGCAAAATTTATTAGAAAATAGTGTTTACACAAAAAATGTGACTGATTGCAACACATAAAAAAAATGGAGGGAGTTACTAGAATTTTATAACATATGATCATTTTTATTTTTATTCCTGATAGCTTGAAATTGTTGAAATTTTAACTTTAATTGTCTCTATTTTCATATATTGGCTTTGTCTAATTAGGCAAAATTAAATGTGCTTATAAAATTGTGAGTATCTTGTCTCAAATCATGGTATTTGTTACAACAATTGAGAAACATACTGCAGTAAAGATGATATGTTAAAAATAAGAGAACAGTAGACTTGTTTACTAACCTTTCATTCCAGGTAGTGTATTTTTTAGATGATAGCTAAGGCTACAAATAAACATTAATCTGATAGTATTCTCTTATTCTTCATTAACCTGCTTTACGAAAGATTTTCATGATTTGCATTCTTTTGGATTTGTAACTGGCATTTCCTGCTCACTAGGCTTTCAGAATATTTCAATAGTATTATATTAATATATTTTTATTGAAAGACCTCCAGAAAAGTCATTCAATGCAATATATGTATTCAGTCTTATTTGTGTGATTCAGCTGTGTTACAGCTTAGAAATTGAAGTCACTCTGGCTTCACTTTGACTTTCCTTAAAATTTTCACTTTTTTTTTTCACTTTTTAGGGCATGCATCAAGTGTAGACATAATATTTGTGTCCTGTGAGCTTTCTAATTAAATCATACTTACATTGACTTGTGGTGCCTAAATGTGTTCTGGCAAGGTAGAGCATTTTGCTTGTGTTTCCATGGCTAATATTAAAATTTCAAAAATCCTTGGATCCACATACTGTAGACTAGGTATTGTAATCAACTGAGTCTAATAGTCAATAAGCATTATAAATAATTGATCTACTTTAGTCTGCGCATGTATTACACACTTGCATTATGTTTTAGTAATTTACTTAGTGACCTTCTAGCAGGGGGTAAATGCTGTGTCTTCATTCATTATTTTTCAGTAAAATACTTGTTTTAAATTAGTACAGGAATGACTGACTTGCAAGTTAACACTGCAGTTCTCCATCAACTCAAATTAAACATAATTGCTAGTGACCTAAGTTCATTATCAACTATAAAGTTAAATAGTTAATAAACAGTAATTTATCTCATTTTATCACAGTAAATAAAAAAATAAAAACAAACAAACAAACAACAAATGCTCAAAATTTAGTGTGCTTTTTACGACATCTTCAACTAAATTCTCTACCCAGAATACTGTTGTTTGAATAAGGCTGGCTACCCCCACCTAGTGGGCAAAATATTTAATGAAGCATTTAAAGAGAACTGCATACACTTTGCAAAACTGTGTGAGAGCAATTGTTCCTATTATAATTAAATAATGTATATACTTACATCATCTGCATGGATTAACTAAGTCATTCTCAAGGATTATTTTGATATCTGTGATTTAAGGTGGAATTTAAATGGTCCTAGTTAGTTTTATTGTACATTGTAGTTATTTCAGCTTTGTGGAACTCATTGCCTGAAAAAAAATGCAGGCTTTCTCCAAAGACTTATCACACCTCTGCAGTCAGCAAATACTTATAAAGGTTTTTCTCAAGCTGTTTCATTAAAGGAGTGTGGAAAGAAAGTTGTATCAATAATGCCTTTCAAGTATTCTTTGCTTCTTTCTACTACTGAAATTATAATCAGAATATCAGAATGTGCCTTATCTCAGTGATTACTTCTCATCACTTCTGCTCCAAACACTGCAGTACAAATGAGTTATGGATTAGGAGCAGCCTATTAAAGTGGATGCAACCCACACTGTAGGGCTATAAGGAAACTAGAGATATGGGCATCTTTGAAATCAAACTGGAGGTGACTGCATCCACTTTGAATCCACAGTGCAAAAATATGCTTTCAAATAAATAAGCAGTTCTTATGCTCTTTGAAATATTGAGAAGAAAGGAAATGGAGGTGGTGTTTGCTTGTTATGCGTTGTATTTAGATCACTTGTGCAGCAAGTGAGACTCCCAGATTTGATTTTCTCTCTGCTTATGGAGTGTTTTAAACTGCTGAGGAGGTCACTTGTCTTTCACTTGCTCTGTGTCTGGGCTTCTGAATCAATTAGTCCTGGCTGCAAAGTAGCTCAGCTTCAAAAGGATGAATAAGGAAGATGAGGAGTAACCCATAACTTTATGATCATGGTATTTACTGGCTATGTCTATTCTAATAAATTCAGGAGGACCATGGCATATGGTCTGATGCTAGCACCTTTTCATTCATGCTGTTCAACCATCAGTATGCTTTCAGCATAGTTTTGGCACATACCAACCAGTACTCTCCCAGGCACAATTCAGGAAATAGACAGGACAGGGTTTGTTCCAGTTAAACTGTATGAATGGTACAACAGAGAGGGTTTCACCACAAGGATATGAGCTATACCACACTACTTACACTAGTGGTCCTCCTGCATATTACTTACCAGTTTAGAATAGCCATTGGCACTGGAAGCTTCAGTTCAGTTCAGACCTTTCCAGGTTGAGGAGGCCCGAACCATGTACTATAATGCCCACAGTGTGCTTTCTCCAGTAAACCAGTTTCCAGAGAGGTAGAGTTTTCACCTGCTTGTATTCTAAGTGAAAAGAGTGACCTGTGCATATGAGCCAAGATGGAAATTGAAAACCTTAAATCCCAGTTGCACAGTAGCCACTGAGAAAGACCCTGCAGAAAGGCACTTTCAGATGCATCTCTGTCTTTGATGCTTTTTTATTCGATCTGCTGAAAAAAAAGCACCACAGAATTCAGCATTCTGGACAGTGTTCTCTGCACTAGCCTTAGTCTAACAGCATCTCATTCAGGAGAAAGTACAGGGATACCTTAACACCTTAGGGAGAAAATAAATAAATAAATAAATATACACCCACATTTAGTCCCAAAGTTAGGTCTTTAAATTACAGATTTTTTAACTCAAAATGTAGCAAGACTTAAGTCTACCTCTTCAGCTTTTTTAGGATATTGGAAATATAGTGCCAATATATAATCTTGAAGATTAAATGGTGAGAATATAAAGATTTAAAAAGTCATATTTTTTAATACTTAAGTATTTAATGCCTACTTTTAATATTAACAAAGTGTAGAACAAGCACAGATTCCCAGAGGCAGTCTTAATTTCTAATACAGGAAATATATTTGAAAGAACAGAAAACTGTTCAAGGCTTACTTTTTATTATTTTTTTTCTTTTCATTTTTATTTATCGTTTTCAGTCATATATTAATTTAATGCATATTACAAAACTGAAAGAACACATTTAGCCCATTAGGGATAAGCAATCTGGGATAATGGGTGTTCAGTTTGATAACAACAATATAGGAACTAAAGAGAATATGCAGATAAGTGGAGGGGCACAAATCTTATTCTCAGAGTGCATATCAATCATATTTAATCTATTTTTGATAATGTCTTTATGATTAATAGATTCATAGAGTAAAATATATACAGATTTTGCTTTTGTGACACAAGCTGACAGTAGTCATCTGACGAGACACAGATTGTTTTTGTATATTTATCTTGCTTTTATTTATGTATTAATGACTTTTTGAAGTTACTCCTTGCCAAGTGTGCCAGGATTTTGCTTTGGAATTCTGCCCATCTGTTACAACTGAAAATAAAATTTTAGGCTACATTTGTACATGAAGCATACCTTTGATATTAATGTGAATAGTTTTTGTGGTTTTCTGTCACTATACAATAAGAACTGTAGAATTAGTATAGTTCCTAAGGATTTTTCAGCTATAAAAATTCTGTATTTCCCCACCACCACCACCATCATCTCTCCAGCTTATAAAGCATATATTCTCATAAAATAACAGGAAATGCTTGTCAGTGGAAGGACAGCATAAAATCTCTGGGTAAAACTTTCATTAAATATTTTTTCTTACATTTGGTTTAAAGAACTACCAGTCCCAAATGCCTAATTATGCTCTAAATACAATCTATGACCTTTATAACTGTTAATCATTTAAAAAAAATCAAAAAATACTTAAGAATTTTATTTTAAAATAGAATTTTTATTTTAAAATAACAAAACCACCCATATAATCTGTCAAAGTAATCTGACAGTGCGGAAGCAACATCTTTTTAAATATTCTGTCTGTAACCATTGAACACCAGGCTTAACGATACTGAGGCTTTTTCATGTTACTTCCCTTGTCAAACTGCAGACTGTTGTTCAGATACCATGAGATGATTTCATCAAGAAAATCTGAGTCTCCCTTCCTATCAAGGGGAAAGGGATCTTTGCCAAGCAAAGAAATCTACTTATAGTAACAATAAAGAATATCTTCCTGTCTAGATTGATTCAAGGAAGATCCTACAAAAGCTAATGAATTACAAGGTTTTTGTCATACAACAGTGTGTATTTCAGGCAATTTAATTCTTTTGAAATGCAGTCTTTAAGGAATGGGAGTTTTGATTTCAAAAAGAAAAAAGCTCTCTGATTTTTGTCTCACCAAATTGAATGCTGCTTCTGATACTTTTCAGAAGGCTTCATAGCCACGTTTAAAAAAATAGGTTTTGCATAACTTTTTCAGTGTATATGTACTGTGGTGAATGGAATATATCTGAACAGGATACATTAATTTTGAACTACAGTAAGTCTAAGATTGGAAGTTGAAAACTGAATCTCTGTGTACCATAGATTACCTTTATCCACACACATTTGGAAACTCATACATCAGAAAACAACACAACAGATTAAAAAAATAATAATAAATAATAATAATAATAATAATAAAAACATAATCTGGAAGGTCATTGTACAACTGTTTCCTTATTAATTGAGAAGGGAAAGTATATTAAATACTGTGTGTTTTGCACTTTAGGGGTAGAGCAAAAACAGCCTGGTATATATTTCTGTTGTTTTGCAATAAGTATGATAAATCTGCTCTCTCACACAATACTTTCTCAGCTGATTTTAATGCGGCAGTCCTATATTTAGGTGACTTTCATCCATTTATATCCACTTACCATGATGTCACCCTTACGTCACCTATGATCTTCTCATGAAGGTTTATATTCGTAGAATCACAATTAGCATGTATTAATAGAATTACGCATAAATCTGGAGTTTCTTAGAATTCCTCAAGCAGCTTAAGTCATTTTAAAACCATGCTGCTGCTGCTAAAGATAGACCACCCACATCTTGCAGTTTCCCTCAGCAATACCTTCCTTCCACCGCATGCTGGCAGCTGAAAAAAAAAAAAAAAAAAAAAAAAAAAAAAGAAAAAAGTCAGCATAAGGAAAATAACAGAAGCACACAGACAAGGTACAAGACACAGACTGGAAAGCAGCTGAGCAGCTGGGTGGACACTTCCCAGCCAGAACAGGAAGCCGGAGCACCACAGTAGCCCCAGCCTTGGCTACAGGTTCCTCCCTGGGGGAGTCTAAGTGAGGCAGGGCCATGTCCACAGCTGGGCCTTGCTAAATGTGGTCCATAACTTGGCAGGCCAGAGCTGTGGGGAGCTGGGGAGCTGGAGACCATCCCTGCTGCGGCAGGGGCTGAGTGTGCTGGGGTCCCAAACCACGAGAAGCGTGACAGTGGCCCTGAGGAGGATAGGTAGGGAGAGCCAGGGTTGGGGGGGCTTGTGAGGTCCTCTCATGGGCCCTCATGAGTGCAGTTTTATCTTCAGTAATTATTCAGTGTGTAAAATTACCAGCTGTGCAATTCAAAAGAGGGAGAAACCCAAAAAGGTAGAACCTGAGCAACGCTGTGGTTCTTGTACGTGATCTGAATTCAGATTTTTACCAGTGTTGGTTTTGTGAGGAAGTCCATTCACACAATCTTACTTGCCAGAAGGAATTGTGAAGATGTTAAAATATGTTAAAGAACTTAACATTTTCCATTGCTTTTTTACCAAAGGCATTAGATATTAGCTGCCCTCCTTAATACTGCCTCAGCAGGTGAGACCATGGGCCTGTGGCACTGGAAGCCTTTGGGCTGCTGAACAGCTGTAAATAACTTGACACAGGACAACTGGCAGAAATGTCTTTCCTGGGTGCCCTTCCTGGGTGTCCATCCTGGACCCTGCAGCACCTCCACATGCCTCAGACTGCCCACCTTCCTCTTCTTACTCTTCCACAATATACACTGATTTTTATTTCCTGGTAGTATGGTGCTGCTGTGCCCAAGAACACACAGTCTGCTCAGGATTGCATCAGCATCAGCAGCAACACAAGGCTTATCAAATAGATTAATTTTAAACTAAATGTATGTATTTACTTGTATGGAGCAAACTTTAGATTGTTTTATTATAAATGTTAAAAGAAGGGGGAAGAATGCAGGAACAGAGTTCCACTATTGTTGGGCAGGTTATATTCTTTCTTATTCCTGATTGGAAAGGGATGAAAAAGAACAAATGAGAGAAAAAAACGGAGACTCATTACATGCCCACCCAGAAGGAAGACAGAAAAGTGAAAGCAAAGAGTAAGTAAGGTATTAGGTTATGAGTTTCTTCATTTTTTTTTTCTCACAGAAAGGGAGCCAGATGAGGTAATGCAAAAAGCAGCAGCACCAACTAACCATAAAAGAAAAAGTCCTGGCTGTAGTTTGACCTGAAAATAATGACAGGTGATGTAGACAGAGTTCAAGGCACAGAAACAGCAACATCCTGGAGGTCTAATGTGAACTACCACCATGGGGGAAATGTCATAGGACAACATATACAAATAAAGAGAATCGAGATTCTGTGGCTATGACAACTTTGTTGGAGTATGTCCAGCAGCTTCCTTTGGGCTCAGTAAGTTCAAATAGTAAACCTTGTTGTGCCTGGACAGGCCAAGCAGACTCCCAAGGGCTCCTTGAATATATAAGACAGAGGAAAAACAGAAGCAGTGTACAACTCTTGTAAAATCATAGTCACTGTCAAAACAAAGTATCAGTGTCTTTTCTCTAGATATATGGCTCTTCTGAGATAGCAGTGGGACTTTAACCCAGTGCAGTTAACATACTGAGCTGCAGGGTGGAAGACCCAAGTTTAAATCTCTGTTCTGAATCAGTCAAAGATTGATGTAGCGTCAGAGTTGGTCTAGATACCAGCATTAAGGTTAAGCACTTCCTTATTGAGCACTGCAATGCCTATCCTTCTGTTAGAGTGGCTTCACTCTGTCTGGACTGTTTAAACATTCTGTGAGTCGGAGACTTGTGCACTAGAAGGACTTCATTTTAGCTGATAAATTCACTACAAAGGGCGGTGATATGAGTTAGTCTCTTTTTCCAGTTACTGTCCAATTATTTACATAACATGAACGAGTTTCCTTCCTACACCTCAGCATTCTTCAGCCTTACCACAGAATTACAGGTAGTATAGCTTGGAGTCGGTATGGCTTCAGATCTCCTCAAACAAAGTAGGGAAATGAATCTACATCTCACAATCTTATAGTACAATGTAATTCCCAAACTACTGGATAAAACATGTATTCAGTGAGTAATTTTCTTTACCCTTACATTTCTTAGAACAGCACAACACCAAACACTTTATTTTCTGTTCAGATGGAACAATGCATTCAATACCAAATGAAATAAAATTGTATATCTCTCTTGGTGATAAACATTGCTTTTTACTATGTTTAAGACAAAAAAAAATGCATCAACTGAGCTTCAAATAACAAATTGTAGGCGTTTAAAAATAGCACACTGACTATGAACAGTATGTTTGTTTTTTTCAACATCTAGAAGATACAGCAGGGTGTGTTATTTTTAATGTGTGCAGGTGTGAATAATTAAAAAAATCACATTTATATGTCTTTGATTACATGATCATTCTCAAAGATACAAGTGATTTTAATCAGCACAACTGAGAGGTGATGGGACCTTTATAAATAGCATACAGTGAGTTTGTGTAACCTCTGTGTAGCCTGGACCATTATTACTTTTTTTAGCGTGCACATTGTTGAACAATAATAAACCTATAATAGACTTCATACATTTTCAAAACCTCTTATTGTACTATAGCCTTCAAAATAACTAGCTTTCTGATGTTAAATAGTTCTGCACTAGCAATTTCCTTCCACCAAACTGATCTAAAATCTACACCGATATTCTAAATATCTTAATGGCAATTTAATTGTCACAAACAAGTAGATATCTATTATTCAAGTAAGGGAAAAAACAAACAAACAAACAAAACTACACCGCAAACAAACAAAATATGCTCTCTTCTCTATTCCTTTAAAAAGGAAAGAAAACTCAAAAAAATCTGTGACACAGTTTTGTATTTCTTTACCTCATCCAGTTCAAAGAACGTTCATTCACAAACCAAACCTTCCTAATGAGCAATAGCTCTGGTGACATGCTACAGTATTCGCTTACAGTCAACTTTTAGATAGCACTTGAGTGTCAAAGACTTGAGTCTTTGCCTTCCACTAGCTGATCTTTTCTTACTTCTGTTACTACTATGGTGAGGTAGTGGCAACCTTATCCATAAACTACGCTTCTAGTGGGTCTACAGTTAACAGTTGTGTGGATGACCTTTTTTGTCCATCTGCTACTCTTCTGGGTTTGTTAATGTGCTAGTACCTGAAGGGTTTCAAGGAAACAACATTCCAGTGTCCCAACCACATTACAAGTTGTCCATGCTCCAGTGAATTAACTTGTCTCAACATGCATAAAAGACATAGCAGGTAGAAAACCACAGGAGAAGACATAGAGTAGGAGAAATGACCAAAATGAGCCATCTGACATCTTGTAAGGCATCAATTAAAATAGAATTTGGATCTCAGCTGGTCATTGTCTACTTCCATCAGTACACTGTAGGAGCACAGTAGCTAGCTGCCTACAGTCAAGTCATTAATCATAAGTCTTAATGGCCAACAAGGATTTTGGATACAAACCACTTTTCAGGTGGGAGTTAATAAAACAGGAGGTAATCAACAGGAAAAATAACCTTTAACTCCCCACAAAATCAGGAGTTAGTTTGGTCCTTTTTCACATCTTACTTTATTCAGGCATACTTACAATAACAGTAGGCCAAAAAAAGAGGATGACCTATCTGTATGAGTAAAATCATGCACCCATAATACTTGTAGCCACTTTTACAAACCACTTTGATAGAGAGGTCAGATTGCCTAAAGCATTAAGCATAGAGGTTTTCATTCATTCCTATGAAATCCAAAAAATGCAAAGCCTGCTACTCAAGCATTACACCTACAAAGTAAGCTTCACTCAAGGGCTTTAAAAATGCAAACCTGATCTAAGTGTGAATATTGATTGTGAACAAATGCATGCTAGAAATAAATATGTAAAAGATACAAAAAATGAACGTCTCTAAAGATGGGATAAAATTAAGTTTTATTGAATCAATCAGTACATTTAATTTGTTACAAAAACTATTTGAAAATAAATGATCATATTACTCATTTGATAACATATTAACAGTCTGTGCCATACTGCTGCAACTGTGAGGCAGCTGCTTTCCTCATTTCACAATGCTACACAACTGCTATAAATAATAGAATGATCTGTTCATCTGCAAGTTGTGAAAATAAATGCTTGAGTCTATATTGCATTAGCTCCAATAGCACACAAGTCTAAAACACAAATTACAAAGTAAAGCAACCGGACTTCAGTAAGACATTCATATGTCCAACGTGTTCCTTTATTTGTGTGCACAAAGCTGTTCTTGGATGATGATGCGAGGAAAATAGGTGATGAAGAAAAAATGCTAAATCCTGCAATGACACATTTGAGACCACAATTACACTTCTTACACTTCTTCCACATATAAGAGCTAGAGATATATCTGTATGTTATGTGTACTCTACTTCCCTGAGAAGGGATGCAACACTTTTCCCAATGTGTATTGCTATCTCCTTTCCTGCCTTCCTTAGTCCCTGAGGAAACAATTACTTCAGTGCAACGAGTGAAATACTGAATCCTAAACTTCTTGCTCTGACCTGACAACATTCAGCCATATACAGATTAACAGAGCTATTTGATTCAAATTTGTTAGTTTTTAAACTCATAATAATGGTTATTACTTTTCATTCTTATAATAAAAGGAATTGTTCTTGCATTGCAGATGCCAAGGGAACTAACAGATTCCCTATAAATCAGAATTGTGACAGAATGAGCATTGAAATTTCCTTTGAAGTGGTATTCAGAATCTTGAAATTTTCAACAGTGAACAATAAGCCCCATTTTTAATGTTGGACAAAATTATAGAAAGAAAAAAAGCACTGATAGCCATTAAAGAAGGAGAGTGCTCTCTTATTCCATTTTTTTAAAGTCTGTAATAAAACAAGATATTCATGACAAGTCTGTTTAAAATTGATTAAAAAAGAATAAAAATACCAAAGTGACTGTGGAATGACCTTGATCTATTAGTGGCAAACCTCTATTCTGCAACAAAGTGATCATTTTACAGAAATGTGAGAAGTTTGTAGATTTTTTTTCCATTTAGTTTTTTAACACTACTGTTTAAGTTAGGTTTTTCATAGGAGAGCACAGAGTTTTTACTTTTTTTTTTTTTTTTTTTTTTTGCATAACTTGGAAATATACAGCACTGACTCTATGAAAGTCATGACTCTATGAAAGAAATAACTCTATGAAAGCCCAATATAAAAGTTTATAGCAATTTTTCATCCCTTCTTTCAATTTTCAAAAAACTAGTATTAAATCAGTTTATTAAATATATGCATTTATTAAATAAAAATCAAGTCTTAAAGAACACTTGAATCATATGAATGATTGCAGTTGTATCACAGGGTTTTACTTAGGACAGATGAAATTTTCTCATCAAGGTATACTTTGATAAAAATCTGGTTTTGTCTGTATTTCTGAAAAGACATTTTCCATTCAAATTTGACTTAATTTTATTATTCCAGTGTTACAGGAAAACACAAATCAAAATGGAAGATACGGAAATTTAAAAAATGCAGTTTTTTGTGTTTCCTTCCTTTCATCCTTCCTCTCTTTCTTTCTTTTCCTTCCTTCCTTCCTTCCTTCCTTCCTTCCTTCCTTCCTTCCTTCCTTCCTTCCTTCCTTCCTTCCTTCCTTCCTTTCTTCCTTCCTTCCTTCCTTCCTTCCTTCTTTCCTTTCTCTCTCTCTCTTTCTCTCTCTCTCTCTCTTTCTCTCTCTTTCTCTTTCTCTCTTTCTCTCTTTCTCTCTTTCTCTCTTTCTCTCTTTCTCTCTTTCTCTCTTTCTCTCACTTTATTTCTCTCTTTCTCTCTCTCTTTTTTTGTTCTCTTTCTTTCTCTCTTTCTCTCTCTCTCTCTCTCTTTCTCCTTCTCTCCTTCTTTCCTTCTCTCTTCTTCCTTAGGCTGGGTATCTGTCAGAGGGTGGTGAGCAATTGCATTGTGCATCACTTGTTTGTACACATTATTATCAGTAGTACTATTATCATCATTATTGTTATTATTATTGTTGTTATTATTATTTTCCTGTCTTAATAAACTGTCTTTATCTCAATTCGTGGGCTTCACTTTCCCATTTCTCTCCCCCATCCCAGAGAGGGAGGGGGGAGGGTGTGCGAATGGCTCTGTGGTGTTTAGCTGCCAGCCAGGTTAAACCACAACATATGCAAGTAAAGCTACAACTCCACAGGTCCCCTTCTCTACTCTGGAAATCTTGTTAAGAGCAAAAAGACGATCACTAAGTAGCAACTGACTTCATTAGTACTCATAAAGGGACACTTGGACTATAGAATCCAGTCATTTGAAGGCAACAGCATCACAGATTATTGTAAAGGAATCAAATACCATTTCTGATTTACCTGTTGTGTTCTCTATTCCCACTGGAAAGCTGTGTGACTCTTGTGTGGTACAGAATAACTAAATTAATTTTGTACCATCAGTATCCAGTAATGAAAGCAGCTATGCTTCTGGTTCCCCTAATACCTTTTGTTATCTGCCCCCTGCCCACACACACTGACTCAGTATGTCCCTCTTCTTTCTTTTTGCTAGACCTTTGCCAAATGGATTTATGTCTTGTACAACATACTTATGTGCTTCACTTTCAGGTACTCCAGATCATCATAATAGTTATTTTTGCATTTGTTTTAAGTTAAATTTATCCTTCTTCAGCATGGGTGACTAGCATGACAGAACTGTATGCAGTATCTGTTAAATTGTATACTCTACATTTTATCAATGTTTTCCAATCCTGAGTAAAAATATTTAGGTTGACAATCCCTAGGATCACATTTCCATTTTCATAGCCATATGATACATATTTCTTATGGTCAACCTGTAAATTTATGTGAACAGTTCTTTTTCTTCCTCGGTTAATTCTAAATTATGACATTTCCAGAGTAATGAAGTTGTTATTAGTTCCTAAGAGTCTTTTTCTGAAATCTGTACTATTAAATTTCATTCGTATTCATAATACAAGTTCATATTCATTGTATCAAGACAATACTATTTCTGTTGCTACTCCAGTAAGCTTTCATTTTAGTGGTATCTGTAAACTTCAGGATATCATTAAATTTAAACAACACAGCACTTCTCTGATGTTAATATCTATTCAATTTTGATTCTTTGGGAAATCTACCAGTAATATAGTGATCCTGACATCATTTCATCACTATGTATTGTAATTTTATATCTAGCTCGTTCTTTCTTTCACATTTTCTCCATTTTAATTAATGATTATCAATGCATCTCCTATTGAACTGGCATCTTATTAGTAGTTCTGAAATATGGAATCTACTGCATTTATTTCATTCAGAAAACTAGTTTATTAAAGAAGGTTACCGGGTTAGTTTGTCCACAACTACAATTGTTAAAATGCTGTTGCACCTTATCTCATCTGACTGAACTGATTCATCATCATCATCATCATCATACTTTAGACATGATTATTAGTTTTTACATAGCACATTGATTAAAAGCAATAACAATGAATACTGTGGCAAAGAAAAAGCCAAGAGAAAATCTATTGAAAGCTAATCTTTGCACTGGGAATTTGTCTCAGTTGTTAGGACCCAGGTTAATATTTACTCCATCATTCCATAGAGTAAACTGTGCACAAAATTTGATAACTTTACTGCACTTTATGAACTTTACGATAGAGAGATGTGGTTAGCATAAATTACAAATGTGACCAGACAGAAGCTTCAGACACAAGTGCCTTGGCTACCTATTCTCTCCAACATTAACATCCTGAAATAATTAAACTCCACCCAATGTACTGGACTCCAAGCCTGTCCAAGAACTTTCTCATTATTACATTTACAAGTTTGCTTTTTAAAAATTTCCAAGCATCAAAATGTTGAAATATCAGCTATGCCTCTTTTTCTAAACATCACAACACTATTAAGCAAATATTACAAAAACTGGTAATAATCCTTTAACTAATGGCATGCAAATCTCACTGGCTAAAATCCTACAGAATGATGTGACTGCCCCATTTTGATCTTTATTTCTGAATACACACATATATATATATTTGTATATATTTATATATATCTATATCTAGATATAGATCTGTTTTTACTTTTTATTTTGGTGTAGAAAGAGCTGTAACAGACAAGTTACTGTTATTCTCAGATCTCATTTGTCTCTGTCAGAAAAATCATTGGAACAAATTAAATACATAAACGCAGAAGATTAATGCCCAATACTCTCATGTTGAGGCTGGAAACAGGGTAATTGAGAAAGCAGAGATTCACCAAATTCCATACAAGAAATTGTGACTGTGTCCAGGCACACAAGTGCTAACATCCAGTAAGCTGAGTAGGAAGAAACACCAGAGTGTATGAAATTCAAGATGTCCCAGCTTACTGCTGAGCACATAGAATCATAGAATCATAACTACCAATGTCACCCATTAAACCATGTCCCTAAGCACCACGTCCAACCTTTCCTTAAACATCCCCAGGGACAGTGACTTCACCACCTCCCTGGGCAACCTGTTCCAATGCCTGACTACTCTTTCTGAAAAGAAATGTCTCCTAATTTCCAACCTGAACCTCACCTGGTGCTACTTGAGGCTGTTCCCTCTAGTCTTATCACTAGTTATCTGAAAGAAGAGGCCAACCCCCAGCTTCCCACACCTTCCTTTCAGGTAGCCGTAGAGAGCAATAAGGCTCCCTGAGCCTCCTCCAGACTAAACAACCCCAGTTCCCTCAGCTGCTGCTCACAGGACTTGTGTTCCAGGCCCTTCACCAGCTTCTTAGCCCTTCTCTGGACACATTCCAGGGTCTTGATGTCCTTCTTGTAGTGAGGGGTCAAAACTGAACACAGTACTTGAGCTGTGGCCTCACCAGAGCAAAGTACAGAAACCATCATCTCCCTGGTCCTGCTGGCTACACTATTTCTGATACAAGCCAGGATGCTGTTGGCCTTCTTGGCCACCTGGGCACACTTCCAGCTCATGTTCAGATTGTCATTGACCAACACCCCCAGATCCTTTTTCTCCGCACAGCTGTCCAGCCCCTCTGCCTCCAGTTGTAGCCTGGCTCCTTAAGTGTCCTCCCTAAAGATCACACTGTGTATGTGTGTGTCTGCCGTTTGAACCACTAGTTAACTTCAGCAGGTTCTCAAAGAGGGATAACTATTTTTAAATCATAAAAATCCTTCAAGTTTTAAGAAAAACAGATGTCTAGCTTAATAAGTTAGTGACCTTACTCAGGGAAAGACTGTAATTCAGTTTAGCCTTTTAATGCTTAAAAGAATTCAAACATAATACAGAAAGCTATAGGGAAAAGCTTTTTACTGCTCACAGGATTATGTTAATATTATATTATGTATGGGAAATTAACATTCTATTGAAAACTTCCTGTATAGAATCAGAGAATAATTTAGATTGCATGAGAACTCTTGAGCTCAGGCTACTTTGTTCCACAGATGTTCTGTTTCTTCAACCCATAGGTTAGCCACTCTATGTGAAATTTCTTTTTTCCCAATACCCAATCAGACTTTTTCCTTGTTTCCAGTTCACTTTTCTCTCTCTTTTGCTGCACATCCCCAAAAAGAGCCTGACACCATTTTTGCTATATTCTGCCATCAGATATTAGAAAATTTTCTAATTTTCTAATAGGTTCCTTATTTAGCTCTCTTCTTCAGACTTACATGTGTTGCAGACCTACTTTGTACATACATACCAAAGTATACACTAATTTGTGTATACATACATACATATGTATACACAAATTACATACATATGTATACACAAATTAGTGAAATGATAGTGAAAAGATGCTCTTTTACTAATCTTCATTTGTTTTACATATTCTGATTCTTCTTCAATTGCCAATGTAAATAAATAAACAGCAATCAGGTATCACAATGTTTAATCAGAATTAGAGAAGTAAGCTAGAAATTGTAGGTTGTGGGGAAAAGTTGACAATGTATATTTAGAGGTGGTCATAAATCTTTTTTGTTGTTCTGTGGTAGATCACTTTTTTATTGGTTACATGTACAGTTTTCCATTTAACTGCAATATGATATAGTACAGGATTAGTATATATAGTATAGGGATCCTATAGTACAGGATCCCTACTTAACAGCAAACAATAACTTTTACACACCTCTGATAATCAGTCTCACCAACTCAAATGTGACCAAGTGATACATATAACTTCTCATCCCATACCATGTGATATTCAGGTGGAAAAGGGAGGTGATATCATTCTTTCAAATCCGGCTTTGAGGTTTTCCGCTATAAAGATCCTAGCAAACGTTTCACATATCATCAGAGTAACAATGAAATGCATTAAAACTAATGTTCATTTCTCTATTTCACTTTGAAGCAGGAGAGGAGCCCAACCGAATGAAGATTTATAACACTTAGCAACTCCCTGAAAGATGTAAAATATATATAGCTTATACAGTGCTGGATGAAACTCAGTATTTATGCTTAAGTAAGGGCATGTTCTTGTAATATAAAAATCACAGTCCTTTATACACAAGAAGCTGTGAAACATAGGAATTGGCAAGTGTTTTAAATATGTCAGATGTGTCATCATTATTTTTAAGTACGTAAAATCCAATCCATAGGAAAAAAATATGACAAGTAGTCAGCAGCAGACAGTGGACACAAAGCTAAAAATAAATATATCCAACAACTGCAACTGAACTCACTATTGAAAAACCTATGTGTAACAGAATGTGCTTCACACTCAATTGCAGTTAGTCATGCTACATCATGGTGAACATATCATGAGAAGAGTGGAGCATCATGATTTATTCAAGCAAACATACCCTTTTAATAGAAAAAAAATTGCAGAACAAAGTATTTAACCATTAATATGAAAAAATATTTTTCCTTAAGATCATAAATAAGGAAGAATGATGATTATATGAAAGTCAGAATTAAAATATATATATATTTCACTGTCCTCTTCCTGCCTCATTTTTGTGCATGTTTATCACTCAGTTTAACATCTTAAAATTTAGTGCTTGTAGGGTATTTTAAGCTATAATTTTAAAATGCAACGTGTCCATAAAATTTAATATGCATTAATAAGTAGTAGATAGTATATATATCATCCATCAGCTAAATGTGGTCTCAGTGTGGTAACCCACCCAGGGAAAAGGCTGCGACCTTCTTGATTCATTTTGCTGTTTAATTTTTAGTCTAAGCCCTGTATGAATTGCAGCATAACAATTTTGAAAAGCCAGATATGTAGCAGGGTTGGTAGGAATTTGCCTGAGGGGGGAAAGGCAAGTTCACCTTATAAGATGCAGAAAAAAAGTGGAATTTCTTTGCCAGGATATTTTCTGGCTAGCTAGAAATATTAGTGAAATCAGTATGACACTAACTCTACAAACTGCTTTAGTTATAAACAGCAGAGAAGGGCACTCAGAATGACAGCCTGCCTGTCTTGTGTTTTGCATTCTTCTGAACTCCTCCTCAATTAGTACATATATTTGGTAATGAAGTTTTCTTTATAGAGCTCTAGCAGAAGATCCAGTTCACCTACATGTAGGTTTAAGCAGGTGCAAGCTTTTCCCGAAAAAGGCTAATATCAAAAAGAAATAGATGGAAATGTATGGTTATTTCTCTATACAAACAATAAAATAAAAAATAATAATAATAAAATTAAAAAAAAAAAAAAAAGTGAGAGAGATTCTGCCTTGTGCTCCGTGTAGAATCGATTCATATTGACCTGTGTTGATTTTGCAGGGAAATGGACAAGGAATGCTTACATGGTAAGTGACCAGCAGATACTATTAGTATCTCATTTTAGAGACAATAATCAACTGCTTCTTAAACTGCCTCCAAACTGCAAATGAGGCTGTAGGCCAGATGTCTTCTTTAGATCCAGCTGGCTCAGTACCTGACATTACTCCTCAACACTTTTATAGAGCATAAGTGTTTTGTAAATCTGCCATCAATGCAGCATTGTGACAAACATTTCCATTATGTAGTGTTAAATTGTTTCATCGAATTAGGGAGTATTCATACAAATCATGCCACTCACATATTGATGAAGGCCATAACTTTTTAGGAAGTCTCAACAAGCAGCTGAAGAAAGTAACCTTTTCAGCTACCACAGAGCGATCCAGAAGAACATGTCTGTTTCCAGATTGACTATGTGAGCGTTACTTGCCCTCTTCAATGCAGTTATTTGATTGCTAAAACCGGCTTCACTAGTGGTTTCAACTAACTTTTCAGATTTCTAATTGGAGGAACAAACTAAGAGAAGTCACACTGAGATCATGTGTCAGCTGGGAGACAGCAAAATAATTCCAGTAACTACTATGTACTTGCATTTCCCAAATTATCTTAAGCAGAAGGTTCTAGAAAACAGATTTGTTAAGATTTGTTGTTAGCAGATCAAACCTTCAGCTATTTCCTGAGCTTTATTTCTGGAACCGTTCAGATGTGTTTCTGGAAACCTGTAAGTTTTACTGGAAAATAAAATTTGTAGATCAAGAAATTCTCCGGTTACCTCACGCTGGACCAGTGATGTAATGTGGATGATCCACAATTTCTGATCAAGACCAGCAGATATTTTATGTTATTCTTTACAGAGCTTACCATTTGGTAAATAGTCCATGAATAATGTGAAACCATATAGAGAGTTCTATTTTCCATCAGACTTCCAATCTCCTGAAATTTTCAGAATATAAACTAAATGTCTAAGATATCTGCTTTAGTCAACTGTAAATTACTCAGCCTAATTCAGGTGATATTCTGTAGTCTGCCATATGCTAACTCCCGAATCAGAGTCTAAAGTATATTCTGGTTTAAAACATATATTTTCAGAAATCCATCAGTTTATGAAGGAGAACTATCTAAATGCTATAGAATGCTTTGTTTATGTTTTCCATTAATATTTTGAATTTTACATTCTGACTATAAAATCCTTGCGGTCAGTTTTTCCTAGCTGTTTTGACAGACATTTCTCTGAAATTTCTAAGTGTGTTAGAGTAGAATACCTTTCTTGACAAACAGAATTCAGCAAGGCAGTTCTTCCCTTACCTCACCTTATTCTAGGAGGATTGTAAACCCATTAATATTGTAAAATAATTCTGGGAGCCAAGTGAGACTGGTCTCTAAAACCAAGAATGTACTTTAGAAGACTTCATATGGTTTTAATTTACGATTTCTAGAGCAAGTAGATAACTAAGTAGATAACTTTTTATTACATGCTGATTTTCTAGGAATTGTTTTTTGGTCTCATAGTGTATATGAAAAATTCAAATTTTCAAACAACTTACTAGATACATTACAAAAGTTTAGAGATTTCTTATATTACCTACAAAGCTTAGGAAAAAAGGTAGATTATTAAAAAAAAAAAAAAAAGAGAGAGAGAGAGAGAGAGAGAGAGAAAGAAACATAATAATCTGTGAAATCACAGAATCATAGAATTGTAGAGATTGGAAGTGACCTCAAGAGATTATTGGGTCCAACCCTCCTGCCAAAGCAGGTTCCTTAAAGAAGGCTGCCCAGCTAGGCATCCAGATGGGCCTTAAATATCTCCAGAGAAGGAAACTCCCTGGGCAGCCTGTTCCAGTGCTCTGTCATCCTCACCATAAAGAAGTTCTTTCACATTTTGGTGTGGAACTTCTTGTGCTCTATCTTGTGGCCATTACCCCTTGTCCTGTCCCCATATTCCACTGAAAAGAGGTTGTCCAAATCCCTCTGTCTCCTACACTTAAGGTTTTTATAAACATTGATATGATCCCCTCTCAGTCTTCTTTTCTCCAGGCTGAATAGACCCAGGTCTCTCAGCCTTTCTTCATAGGGAAGATGCTCCAGGACCCGTATCATCTCTGTGGCCCTCCATTGGACTCTTTCCAGGAAATCCCTGTCTTTCTTGTACCAGGGAGCCCAGAACTGGACACAGTACTCCAGGTGAGGCCTGACCAGGGCAGAGTAGAGGGGGAGGATCACCTCTCTTGACCTGCTGGCCACACTCCTTTTAATGCACACCAGGATGCCATTAGCCCTCTTGGCCACCAGGGCACAGTGCTGGCTCATGGTCAAAAAATGAGGGAGGACAAAAAAGAAGTTCTGTTTTGACTTGACTACAGACAATAATGTATGTTTAACTTCAGTGTATGTGTATAAATCACTTGCTCTGCACAGTAGAAGTAGAAAATATTAGCTTAAAGGGCTGGAAAGTTTCAAGGCTACTAGCTAAAAATCAGGATGAAAATGTAGAAAGGAAGACTTTGTTAGCAGGGGAAAAAAATACCAATGATAATGGAAGTAATATGGTGGGTGTCCAAGGGAAGCACAGAGAGAAATAAACTGCTTTTTCTTTATTACTTAGAAATATAAAAACTTTTTTTTTTTTTTTCCTCCAGCTATTTACATAAAAATTCAACCGATTCTTTAATTGGCAAAAAAATGTGTTTTTGTTCCTCAATGTTTTAATATATCTCACTTAATTTTAGCTACCCATAAATTTATTATCCTGTCTAAGCTACTTCCCTCAATGTCCTGTAAGGCAATGGAGAGAGGCAGTCATTTCCTCTACTGACTTATCTCTTCCTTTTAAATGCCTGTTTTAGAATAAGATGAGATGGTCCCCAGAGTAACCTATCTAATTGCCTAGTTGTACAGCAGAAACAGTGTCCTCAACTTACACACATAAGAGTAGTAGAGAAGACACACAAAAGAGTAGCAGCAGAGAAACCAAGGTCATACGTGAAGTCTGTACCTGAGCAGTACCAAAATACAGTCAGTAGTCCTGACTGTTATTGACATCTCCATGTACTAGACCAAAAAAATACAAAATAAATTCAATTCCTTTTTTCTTTCTTTCCACAGTATATGTATATGTTTATATATTATGTATAATATACATGTTATATACATTATATATATGTGTATATATGTGTGTGTATATAAAAAGTTGTTGTGTAGTTACCTGTGTTAGAATATGTATTGATACATTAGAATTGATAGAATTGATACAATTCCTAAAAATGAGAAGAAAAAAAATAGACCTAGCACCAGAAAAAGTGAACTATTTAATGGCTTATGGGCAAAATGAGGGGAAAAAGGAATGTATAATCAAACAAATAAAAGCCACATCGAAAGGTGGCTTGGTTAAGAAATAAACATACAAAGACATGGAAATATGCATTCTAGCTTTTTACATAGACAGATTGGATATCCAAAAGGTACTCATAGCAGAATATCTCTTCTGCAGTGGAAAGCTTAGCTCATCTACCAGATCTGTAATCCATCTGTTCCTGAAGAAACAACCACAGAAATTCAGCCAAAATAATTCAGACATTTCTAAGAACAAGTGAGGTAAAAATATTTGCTCTGCCTAAATTATTCTGGCAGACTTGTCTTGAGAACATTTAGCAATTCTTATTTTAGGGTGAGAATGCATGTACTGCTGACTTAATCGAGGTGATCTTTGTGCCTGGGATGTGTCTTTACTGCTGCTGAGCATTCTCCATTATGATGCCAAAATGTTGTTTGGAAAAAAAAAAAAAAAAAAAAGGCTTCCAAAAGTCTTCCAAAAGTTCCATAAAGTTCCATAGGCAGTCCTTTCTGCAGTAGGGGAAAATAAATATATAAATAAATAAATAAATAATGTGTACATGCATGCTATGTAAATGACATTGATATTTAGTTCTCTAGGAAAGTAATAAAGGTTTCTTTTTTGCTTATACAGAATTATGCACTTGAGATGTTATTAATGCAAAATTAAAATATACCTTAGATCAGTGGTATCTTCCAAAAATTATCTGATATTTTTTATTATAATAACCACACACAATTTCCTTACTCAGTGTACTCCTAAGTCTGCGTACTACAGATATTGATGTCAGTATGTTTTTCCTTTGTGCACTTTAATGGGAAATGAAAGCCTCACCAATGTTTTTGGTACACTGTTTAAAGCACTTAATATGCTGTCTTGTGAGCTTAAAAATGTTATTTGAAGAGTGTAAAGAGTTATTTGAAGAGTGTAAAGAGTATTGCAGAAGAAAACTCAGCATATTGCATGTAAAATCATTTCAAATCCATGTTGTGAAAGAAGAGTTGTGAAAGGAATTTAGACCTACCTGTTGCATAGTAAATAACTGTGAAATTTAAGATTAAGAACACCTCTGAATGTGGTATCTGTATACTTCCTTGGCTGGAAACTGTAGCTCAAGTCAACGTCAATGTCAAGTCAACATCAGTTCTGAACTGACTTCAGGTAGAGCAAGTAGAAGGAATGGAACAAAAGAATGATTTAAAGGTAGAAACACCCTCTAGAGATTTCTGTTAACTCATTGCAGAAGAAATCAATTAACAGGGCAGTTCAGAAAAGGCTTTGTATGCAGTTATAAGGCTGGCCTATTTTTGACAGAGCCGTCCCAATCATCTTTTCCTCAAAATTTCTGAGAACACATTAGCAACTAGAGAAGAAAGCATAAAGCCATCTTCTCCATTTACAGATATCTGACTGAAAATCTTTTCAATATTGGCTAAGGAAAGGACAGGGAAACAGTTACTAGCAAATACTGGCATTATATGCTTCTCTTCTGAAAGGACAAGAAGTGGATCGATGTCCAAAGCACTGTTACCACATAGAAAGCATCAGGGGCCCTGTAATAGTTCAGTAGCTCTGTTGTCCCTGTTTGCTTCAGGATCTGAAATGTATTTATCATTGATATATGCATATTTAAATGAAATTGATATCTGAAATGCATATATGCATTTCAGATATGCATAATGCTGAAATGCATTGATACTGAAATGCATTGATACTGAAATGCAGTATCATCATTGCCACATGGCCAGGCAACTTCCTCACTCACAGTAAAACTGCAATCACCCTTCTTTGGACTGATGCACAGGAAGACAGGTTCAAATAAGAGTATGAACAGTAGCTTCACAGATAGCAATTCCATATGTCCCACATTAATTAAGTGGAGAAGAGAATGCAATTTATTTATTTATTCCGAACAATATCAGCCTGAATAAATTTGACACTCTTCTTGTATGGTGGTTAATTACTAAAACACACTATTGAATATCTGGTAACATTCTTCCTTTGAGTATGCTCTTCAGAGGGGTTTCATTTTTTTCCCTCCTATTATATTTATCCTTGTGTCTGTTATTGTCCCTTTGGAGCATAATGAAAGCTGTTTTATTTACAGCCCTACCCTTATTAAGAGAGCTCAGCCAGACTGACCACTTTAGGCAAGATATTTTCTTCTTATTAGGCAGACTATATCATGAATATATTTGTGTTCCAGGATTTTATTTTAAAATTTAAAAATAGTCATAAGATAAGACTTAGGATCACTGGTAAGATGCAGATCACTGAATTTCTACAGTCCTAATGAAAAGCTGTTTTTGCTTAAGTGTAGAATGATCTAATGAGTTGTCACATTTTCTTTTGTTTCATTGCAAAGGCAAACAATTAAGTCCTTTAAATGCAACATCTCTAAGTACATTAGCCTACATAGCCTTTTCCTGTTTAGAAATTATATTATTGCCTTATAATGAAAAAAATTATGAAAGTAAGGAGGAGAGATGTCATTAAAAGATAATTGCTTTATCTCCAGCTTAATCCCCTGAATATCAGACTACAATTTCCCTTCAGGAGATGGAATACTTTGAAATGACACTGGTAATTTGAGTGGAATGTCAGGACATTAATCAAATATCCATAATGCTACTTTGCTGGATAGGCATGACAAGTCTTTAAGGAATTGATCTGGCAAACTGAATTTCCAAGTCATTTGGAAATACAAATAATCCAGTGGATAGTTACAAGTCTACAAAATCTGTGAAGTGGGATCATCACATTTACATGCATCTTTAAATCTAAGCTTAAATGTGTTGCAAAGGATTAAAGCAGTTTTCTTTGTAGTTACTATGATAAAAACAGTATGCTTGAAGCATTAACTAAATATAATCACTATGTTTTGTTTAATTCAGCTGTCAAAATAGAACTGCCCTCAGCATGTATTAAATAACTCACTAAAAGGTCGTCTTGGAATGCATTTTCATATTACAGGTAATCAAAACAGAGTATAACAGAATTTTGCATATAACCAATGGCAGAACAGATGTGGAACAGGATCACTGGGATGTAGTGATGTGTGTAATCCTAATGAAATGCCCCTAAAGATACTAACCATTTAGACTGGAAAATAGACTCACGTGGGATCTAATGTTTCATTCTTGGTAAAGCTTGATTTTCTGGCTCACTAGCCGCTAGTCACTTGGGTGGTGTTGCACCTACCTGATACAGTAACTGAACCACACTGTTTCATTCTGCTCTTCCTCTCTATTTCTTTTGAATAGTCAGAGCTATAAGGCAGCTGTTTCAAGCTGCATAATTCACAGTTCTTGCTTTTCTTTCACTGAAAATGTACATTTACATTTCTAAATTACCATTTGAAGTTTTGAGAAGACAGTAAGATTATTTAAAGTTCTCTTCCTCCTATATTCAACTTCAGATTAAGAACATATTTTTGCATGTAAACAAGCTGGGAGAGAATGAAAATGGTCAACATAAGATCCTGCCTCATAAGATCCCATGCTAATTCAAAAGACACTATTCACAAAAGTTTTCAGGATCAGAGCCTTCATGTAGCCTGGCTTGAAGGTCCCTTCCAGCCTTGGGTGTTCTGTGATTCTATGATTCCATGACAGAAAACAAGCACATTAGGAAAAGGTAAATATATCACAGTTATTAAATTCATCAAACTGTCATTTTGGAGGATTATACTTGGTATTATCATAGAATGGCTGCAGTTTAAAGGGACTTCTGGATTAGGCCTACTCCACTTCTTCTGCTAAAAGCAGGGTCAACTGAAGCAGGTTACTCAGGGCTGTGTCCAATTGGGTTTTGAGTATCTCCAGGGATGGACACTCCACAGCTTCTTTGGAAAAGTTGTTAATTATCATTATCAACCTTGATAATTATCACTATCAAGTATTATCATTTTTCTTTTCTTTTCAGTCAATAGCAGTTTGATCAGATCAAGAAAGCAAGATTTATTCTCTGTAAATAAGAAAAGTAATTTACACATCTGCAATATCCCTGCATTTTAACTTAAAGCTTGGGAAAGGTTTTAAAAATTCCCTTTCCTTTCCTTGCCTTGCCTTGCCTTGCCTTGCCTTGCTTTTTTTTTTTTTTTTTTTTTACTTTCTCATCCATTTCACAATTTAATTTAGAATGAAGAACAGAAATGTAAACTCTATCAATCACCACCTTGCCAGCCAAACAAAAAAGTACCAAAAGCAAACAATCTTCTTGACTTTACTGTCTAATCAATTCATTTGAGAATTGTAGTATGATTTTCTGTTGGACTGCTCATATTTGGTTCATATTTGCACTCAAGGACTGAGTTACATATCTGAGTTGATTTTATTTTTTTTTTCCCCCCCAAATTGCATACAGCACTCGTTTGGGTCAGTTAATCATATTTTGGTTTTGTGCTTAATCCTGGACCAACAAAATCTTTCTTGTTTATTAGCCATTTAATAATATTTATACAAAATTGACAGGAAGATATTTGCAACATCTTTCAAAATTAATCTCATAGTGTACTTACACAAATCCACTGTCAACAATAAGAAGGAAAGCACAGTGGCAGCTGATGAATGAATTAGTGTTTAGCTTTGGAAAAGGTCAAAGAAGGCAGTTTTTCATGAAAAAAAATAATCATTTACAAGTTAGTAGTTACAATAGTTATTATCAGATGAATTCTCTCAAACAAAACAACAAGAAATGTTCCTGGAATTTACAGAATTCATAAAGAAAGAATTCTACTAAACCCCACTTACTGCAGTGAACTTTTGATCTGTTTCCCATTTCTTAAGAAGAAAGAGCTTCTAAGCTCCAAACTAGAGCTTCCAAACTAAAGCTTCTAAGCTTTCCATCTGTAGGTCTCAGTCAGGCCAGCATGAATCACAAGAAGGCAATTACTGCAAAGTGTTTCCATGCCAGCAGTGGCATTCACTTTTCTTTAATATTTTCACTAACCTTATGTCCCCTGTGAGCAAAAAAGCTGCTGCTGTTTGTTCAAACTTGGCGGCCGTGGTAGGACTAGCTGTCAGACAGCCTGAGCTCCTCTTGCTAATTTCAAGCTCTGTTGATCAGTGCTGTGGTGACAAGACTACCACTCAGCATTTAGGAACAGTCCCAGCAGGGGTGAAAAAAGGTAGGGAGATCTATATGTTTTGCTACTCAGAGAAAAAAAAAAAAAAAAGTTGGAGTTTTTATGGAAGAGTTTACTGTTACTTACCTTTTTATTTTAAGCAAAACTGACCAGAGAAGGAATCTTAGGACACTGGAATGCATCAGCTGCCAGCACATGTTAAAGCATGGTATAGGTTCAATTAGGATGATTAGAAATGTTAAGTTCTGAATGAGAATCACAGAATCATTTACGGTACCTGTAGAGAGCGATAAGGTCGCCACTGAGCATCCTTTTCTCCAGGTTGCACAAGCCCAGCTCCCTCAGTCGCTCCTCATAAGACTTGTTCTCCAGACCCTTCACCAGCTTTGTTGCCTTTCTCTGGACTCTCTCGAGCTCCTCCATGTCCTTCTTGTAGTGAAGGGCCCAAAACTGAACACAGTACTCGAGGTGCAGCCTCACCAGGGAGAAAATCACTTCCCTAGTTCTGTTGGCCACACTGCTTCTTATACAAGCCAAGATGCTGTTGGCCTTCTTGGCCACCTGAGCGCACCGCTGGCTCATATTCAGAGGACTATCAACCATCACTCCCAGGTCCTTCTCTGCCAGGCAGCTTTCCTACCACTCATCTCCCAGCCTGTAGCTCTGCTTGAGGTTGTTGCGCCCCAGGTGCAGGACCTGGCACTTGACCTTGTTGAACTTCATACAGTTGGCTTCAGCCCATCGGTCCAGCCTATACAGATCCTCCTGCAGAGCCTTCCTACCCTCAAGCAGATCAACATACGCACCTAACTTGGTATCATCTGCAAACTTACTGAGGGTGCACTCAATGCCCTCGTCCAGATCATTGATGAAGATATTAAAGAGGACCAGCCCCAGCACCGAGCCCTGGGGGACGCCACTAGTGACTGGCCTCCAACTGGACTTGGCTCCATTTACCACGGCTCTTTGGGCCCGGCTATCCAGCCAGTTTCTAACCCAACGAAGCGTGCGCCAGTCCAAGCCAAGAGCAGCCAGTTTCTTGAGGAGAATGCTGTGGGAGACGGTGTTAAATGCCTTGCTGAAGTCAAGGTAGACCACATCCACAGCCTTTCCCTCATCCACCCATCACGTCACTTTGTCATAGAAGGAGACCAGGTTCGTCAAGCAGGGCCTGCCTTTCATAAACCCATGCTGACTGGGCCTGATCGCCTGCTTACCCTCTAAGTGCCGCGTGATGACACTCAAGATAATCTGCTCTATGAGCTTCCCTGGCACTGAGGTCAATCATTCAGATTACTAAAATTAGCCATTCTATAATATTATGGACAAGGCAGCACACAGATGAGCAACATTGCCACAGAAAGACAGAGATAAACTTAGGACTAAAGAGACAGATACAATGACAATATACATGTACCTACACCAGACTGATAAGTGAAAACCATGTTGTAGTCTTTTTTTTTTTTTTTTTTTTTTCTCTCTAAGTGACATAAATTAAATGTGACACTATAAGCAAATACATAGACATCCCAAGCAGGCCCATTCCAGGCCAGTAGCAAATGTTGAGGGTGAGGTAACACATTTCTTTGCAGGAGGTATCAGGTTTAACAAAGCGAAATGACAAAAAATAACCCCCAGAGGAGGAATATCCCCATGCAACATCATGTGCTGAGGGGTCAACTAGCTGAAAAGCAGTTTTGCTTTTCAGGAAAGGACCTACGGTTCCAGTCAGATAACAAGGTGAACATGTTTCAGCAATCTGATCCTTAAGTATAGTAAGCCAAAACCATCTGAGGCTCCATTAGGTGTAATAGATTGCCAGAAGGTTGACTGAGATGATCTTTCCCCTCTATTCAGCACTTGTGAGACATATCTGGAGTGCTGGGTTCATGTCTGGGCTTCGCTGATTTTGACAGAAAGCAAGACTGAGCAAGATGGAGCTCCTATAATCCAATGAAATATGGTAGGTGACCTACTACAAAGAGTAATATAATCATAGAATACTTGTGTTAGAAAGGAACCAACAAGGATCACTGAGTCCAACTCATGGATATCCAAGGGACCACCACCCTCCCCCCCCCCCCCCCCCAAAAAAAAAAAAAAAAAAAAATCAGATCATTTGTCTGAGAGCATTGTCCAAATGCTTCTTGAACTCTGGCAGGCTCGGAGCCATGACCACTTCCCTGTGGAGCCTATCCGAGTGCCTGACCACCCTCTTGGTGAAAAGCCTTTCCCTGATATCCAGCCTGAACTTCTCCTGTCACAGCTCCATGCTGTTCATCTGGGTCCTGATGCTATTCCCAGAGATCAGAGATCAGTGTCTGTTCCCCTGCCCCCTCATGAGGAAGTTGTAGACTGCAATGAGGCCTCCCCTCAGTCTGCTCTTCTCCAGGCTGAACAATCCAAGTGACTTCAGCAGCTCCTCATACATCTTCCTCTCTAGACCCTTTACTAACTTTGTTGTCCTCCTTTGGACACTCTCAAATAGTTTTATATCTTTCTTATACTGTGGCACACAAAACTGCACACAGTGCTCAAGGTGAGGCTGCACGAATGCAGAGCAGAGTGGGACAATCCCTTCCCTTGACCTGCTAGCAATACTGTGCCTGATGCATCCCAGGATACAGTTGGCCCTCCTGGCCACCCAGGCATGTTGCTGGCTCATGTTCAGCTTGACATCAAGGTTAAAAATTATTTAAGTATGTTAGACAAAGATTTTGGCTATTGCAAATAAAATAATAAGCCACAAGACTAAAAATATTCAAATAGCTTTATATAAATTGAAAGACGATAACACTATGACTCTCACATCAATTTCTGTACAGTAACTGTGACTGTGACATCCTAATGGAGACCAAAATGGTTGCAAAATAAAGAGTATTAATGAATAATTGTAGTTATTCCCCAAGAAGATTTGGATAAATATCTTTAAAAAAAATAGTATCAGGTCAAACTTCAGATCACAGATGCACACACTACGTTGTTAGACATCAGCTGCTTCTTGAAACTGAGATTCAGAAAGCCTAGGCATGAGTAAACAGCTCTTGTGAGATGTACATTGGACTTGTTTCAAAATGTCTCTCTCAAAAAGCCTTTCTAATTGTGATACACTCGTTTTCAAATCTAAGCAGAAGATTAACACACGCAGAAAACAAGCCACTATGGAGATCTTCATCTTTTCAAAAGGAAGTTATGCTTCAAGATTCAAATACTCAGGCTCCAAGTACATGAGTATTAAGTACATGGGCTTCAAGTATATAGGATGACAAAGGAAGATGAAAGAAACTGTAGCTCTCCTGATGAGCAAAACTGGAGATATGGCTACAACTGATGTGGAGAAGGCTGAGGTGATTACAGTATTTTTGCCTCATTCTTCACCAACAAGTACTCTATCCACACTACCTAATGAAGTTCCATCCCCTGTGTGAAAAGATCAGGTTTAAGACCATCTGCGGAAACTCAAGTTGCACAAGTTCATGGGACCTGATGAGATACACCTGAAGGTCACAAGGGAACTGGCAGATGAAGTTGCTAAGCCACTACTGATCATATTTGAGAAGTTGTGGCAGTCCTAGTGGAAGTTCCTAGTCACTTGAAAAGGGAAAATATAAACCTGGGGAACTACATGTCAGTCAGTCTCACCTCTGTGCCTGGTGACATAAAAGAAACAGATCCTCCTGGAAATTATGCTAGGGTATATAGAAAACAGAGAGGTGACCAATGATAGACAATATGACTTCACACAGAATCACAGAATCACAGAATTTCTAGGTTGGAAGAGACCTCAAGATCATCGAGTCCAACCTCTGACCTAACGCTAACAGTCCCCACTAAACCATATCCCTAAACTCTACATCTAAACGTCTTTTAAAGACTTCCAGGGATGGTGACTCCACCACTTCCCTGGGCAACCTGTTCCAATGTCTAACAAAAGATGCCTTCACTAAAGGCAAATCATGCCCGACAAATTTGGTGGGGTCACAGCATTGGTGGATAAGGGAAGAGCAACTGATATAATCTGGACTTGTGCAAACCATTTGATACTGTCCCACACAACATGTTTTTGTCTATAAAATTGAGAGATA